>NC_142794.1:27786856-27939356 GCF_049724085.1 Artemia sp. Qi Xiang Cuo | reverse complement strand
GTCGAAAGTAATCGGAGGGAGAATCTCCTCCCCAAGCCCAAAATTTTCCAAAACATTTCTGATGAACATTTTAAAGTGGTCGGTTTATTGAACGTAGTTGAACGGTCCAGAAATTATGTTTTTGAGGATAACAACCCTCCCCCCATAGCTCTTAGGACAATGGTCCGAAGTTATGCTCTTGGGGAATATAAGGTTTTTATAGAAAGTTTAGTTGTAAAAACTTCAAAAAGGGCTCATTCGATTGGAAATTGATATGACTAGTGCCTTTTTTATTAGTCAAAAGTGATCAGAGGGCAAATGCCCTCCCCATCGCCCATCATTTCCCAAACAGTTCCAATAAAAATTTTTAGATAAGCATTTTGTTCAGCATATCAGGTCTAAAAATAATGCCTTTGAGGAAAAAAATCCCACCAGCCATCAGGGCAAGGTTTGTAAATTATGCCAGGGGACATTTAAGGTTTTTATAGAAAGCTTGGTCATATAATCTTCGGAGGGGGCTCATTGGATTGGTAATCAGGCGCTCTAGTGCTCTTTTTAAGAGTCAAAGTGATCGGAGGGCAGCTCTCCCCCCCCCACACACACGTCGTATTGTCCCAAAATACACCTAATAGAGATTTTGCAACAGCCATTCTATTCAAAATAGTCTAAAATTATTGATAAAGGCTTTTGGGGTTGAAAAAAAACAAAGACTAGGGGAAAGGGTTTAAAGTTACACCCAGGGGGTATTTAATACTTTTATGGAAGGGATGGTTGTTTAACCTTAGAAGAGGCTCAGTCTTTCTCCCTGAAAAAGACTATGTCAATATAAAACGAACAGAAATTAGTTAAAAAAATGTTTTCCACAAAAAAGGTTAAAAAAAATTAATGAACTCCATTTAACCAAAAATGAACAAAATAGAATAAAATAATCTATCAAGCATACAACTACCACAAATCAGTATCAGTCAATGAATGAAACCGATAACGTAGAGAAATTGAAATTGTGAGTCAAACTTAAGACGAGTCGAAATCAAAATGAGTAGAGTTCGAAACCCCTATGCTTCTAAAAAGCTAGAATAAAATTTGTACTTTACTGAAAAAAATTCTTTTTAATATTTTCACTTTTATAACTTTAAGAAATCAAAAATGAATTAAGATTCTAAGGAATAAATATCAGCATATGTATATTAAACTGACAATGCACGTTCACTTGAATTTTTCAGTAAAATGCAAAGTTTATTCAGTAAAGTGCAAATTTTATAGAAATTGAAAAGTCTAGTGTCCTTTTTGGTAGTCGAAATTGATTGGAAGGCAACTACCCCTTTAGAAAGGGTTGTCGTAGAAAGTTCAAAAAGAGCTCATTCTATTGGAAATTGAAAGGGCTAGTGCCCTTTTTAATAGTACAAAGTGATTGGAGGGCAACTAACCCTCCTCTCATGCCCACCATTTTTCCAAACACATCCAATCAATTTTTAGATAGCCAATTCTTTCAGTTTAGTTGAAAGTTTAAGAAATTAGGTCTTTGAGGATGACAACCCCTACAGCCCTCAAGGCAAGGGTCATAAATTATGCCCTGGGGGCATATAAGGTTTTTGTAGAAGGCGTTGTTCTAGAAACTTCAAAAAGGGCTCATTTAATTGGAAATTGAAAGAGCTAGTGCCCTTTTTAACAGTCGAAAGTGGTTGTAGGGCAACTAACCCCTCTCACTACCACCATTTCCTAAAACACATCCAATCAAACTTTTGAAATAGCCATTTTGTTCAATCGTAGTTAAAAGTTCTGGAAATTAAGGTCTTTGAGGATGATAGCCCAGCACAGCCCTCAGGGGAAGGGTATTAAGTTTTGCCCTGGGGGTATATAATGTTTCATAAATAGCGTTGTCATGGAAAGTTCAAAAAGGGCTCACTCGATTGGAAATTGAAAGGGCTAGTGCTCTTTTTTTCGAAATTTTGAGATAGCCATTTTTTCAACGTATTTTGAGGTTCTATAAATCACGTCTTTGAGGATGACATTCCCCCCCCCCCAGGCCTTAGGATAAGAGTTGTAAGCTATGTCCTTGGGACATGTAAGGTTTTTATAGAAAGCGTTGTTATATAAAGTTCAAAAAGGGCTCATTTGATTAGACATTGAGATGGCTGGTGCTCTTTTCAATAGTCGAAAGTGATTGAAGGGCAACTAACCCCCCTCTCACACCCACCAATTCTTCAAGCACATCCAATCAACATTTTTAGATTAGCTATTTTTTCAACGTAGCTTAAAGTCCTGGAAATTAGGTCTTTGAGGATGACAACACCCCCCTCCCCCCATAACCCTTGGAGCAAGGCTTGTAAGTTATGCCCTGGGGGTTTATAAGGTTTTTATAGAAAATTTTGTCACAAAAACTTTAAAAAGGGCTCATTCGATTGGAAATTGAAATGGCTAGTGTCCTTTTTAATAGTCAAAATTGATTGGAGGGCAACTAAACCGCTCTCACGTCCATCATTTCCCCAAACACATTCAATCAAAATTTTGAGATAGTTATTTTGTTCAACGTGGTTGAAAGGTCCGGAAGTTATGTCTTTGAGGATGACAAACCCCCTAAAGTCCCCAGGGCAAAGGTTGTAAGTTATGCCCTGGGAGCATTTGAGGTTCTCATAGAAAGCGTTGTCGTAGAAACTACAAAAACAAGCTCATTCAATTAGAAATTGAAAGGGCTAGTGCCCTTTTTAATAGTCGAAAGTGATTGAAGGGCAACTAACCCCCCTCTCTCGCCCACCATTTTCCCAAACATTTCCGATCAACATTTTGATACGGCCATTTTGTTCAACGTATTTGAAAGGTCTGGAAAATATATCTTTGAGGATGAAAACCACCCCCCCATAGCTCTCAGGACAATGGTCGAAAGTTATGCCCTTGGGGCATATAAGGTTTTTATCGAAAGTTTTGTTGTAAAAGCTTCAAAAAGGGCTTACTCGATTGAAAATTGAGATGACTATTTCCTTTTTTATTAGCCAAAAGTGATAAGAGAGAAAATGCCCTCTCCAACCCCCATCATTTCCCCAAACACTTCCAATAAAAATTTTGAGATAACCATTTTGTTCAGCATATCAGATCTAGAAATAATGCCTTTGAGGAAAACAAATCCCCTCAGCCCTCAGAGCAAGGTTTGTAAGTTATGCCCAGGGGACATTTAAGATTTTTACAGAAAGCTTGATCATATAAACTTCGTGGGGGGCTCATTGGTGTGGTAATCAGGAGCTCTAGTGCTCTTTTCAAGAGTCAAAGTGATTGGAGGGCAGCAACCCCCCCCCCCACACACACACATACGTCGTATTGTCCCAAAATGCACCTAATAGAAATTTTGAGACGACCATTCTATTCAAAATAGTCTTAATATTATATAACAAAGCTTTTGGGAGTGAAAAAAAATTAGAGACTAGAGGAAAGGGTATAAAGTTATGCCCAGGGGGTATTTAAAGTTTCTATGGAAGAGACGGATGTTCAACCTTAGAAGAGGCACAGACTTTGTCCCTAAAAAAGACTATCAAGGAGGAACACTTGTGCCTCGATAAAAAGGCGACCCACCACAATGTTAAGCGATTTCAGGTCCTAGAGGTTGCAAAGAGACTGCGGAAATTGCATTTTGTAGCCCAAGCTCAAATTAAGAAACTTGCAAAATTTCATTCTCCTCCGACTTTATCTTCATGGAGTAAACTGGGTCGAAAGTTTCGACCCTCCCACCACAGCCCCCCTTTAACGTGGTCTGATTTAATTTAGAGGTTAAGCTTTCCTAAGGCCCGGGACCTTATCCTCGAAATTTCAGCTCAATCCGATCACTCCTTTCCTGTTTTCAAAAAACCAAATATAGCCACTTAAAATTCATCATCATCATTTCTTTTTTTTCTTATCCACGCCTACAGGCCACAGTTGGCAACTGATCCGGGTGAATGAGGACTCATTCGAAGCAGAATTCGACCTGTTAGGGTCTTTTGATATTTTTAGACCGAAAAAATTATCCCCCGAATTTACATTTACGAAAAACCTCGTTTTCCCATAATAGCCCATGTTAATTTTTCCCACCACAACCCCCCTTTAACGTTGTCTGATCGGGATGAAATTTAGAGGATAAGCTTTCCTGAGGCCTGGGAGCTTATCCTCGCAATTTCAGCTCAATCTGATTACTCCTTCCCTGTTTTCCAAAAACCAAATATCAAGTTTTGTGGGAATTTGCTTTGCGAAAATAGATTCCATTTACTAAAAAACAATTACAATTGTGTCTAATTAGTCCAGCGGTTGATAATTCAGACTGTCAGGCGGAAAACCCTGGTTCGATTCACCGTCAGAACAAATTTTTATATACTGAATTTAAACATTAAAATGAAACTCAGTTTCTTTTTTAAATTATTTTGAAAAAAATACGTTTTCTAAAGAGTTAAAGAGGTTGAGTTACAAGGTCGACCCTTAAAACGTACAGGGATTAGGAGGCACAGTTGGGGGGCTGTTAAAGAGGCTGAGTCACAAGTTCGAACCTTAAAAAGTGCAGGGATTAGGAGGCACCCTGTACGACGTGATTTGAGTATTCAGGAATTAAAAGCCTTAAAACAAGAATGTTCAAGAGCGGGGGGTTTGGTGGGCGGCAGCCCCCCAACTTTAACTCCTGACACAATCAGCTAACAGTTATTCAAGCAATAATAAGTAATAAACTGTACAAAAAGTGCAGAAATTATTTGAAAAAAACTACGTTTTCTAAAGAGTTAAAGAGGCTGAGTTACAAGGTCGAACCTTAAAACGTACAGGGATTAGGATGCACAGTTGGGGACTGCCGCCCCCAAACCCCTGCTTTCGCTGCCTTTAAATAAAAAAAAAGTTTTTTAAACTGAAAGAAAGGAGCGACATTAAATCTTAAAACGAACAGAAATTATTCCGTATATGAAAGAGGCTGTGCCCTCCTCAACGCCTCGCTCTTTACGCTAAAGTTTGACTTTCTCGCAACTCTTTTTTTTAAACAATAAAAACTTTAGCGTAAAGAGCGAGGCGTTGAGGAGGGCACAGCCTCTTTCATATACGGAATAATTTCTGTTCGTTTTAAGTTTTAATGTCGCTTCTTACTTTCAGTTTAAAAAACTTTTTTTTTTATTTAACTGCTGCGAAAGCGGGGGTTTTGGGGGCGGCCGCCCCCCAACTGTGCCTCCTAATCCCGGTACGTTTTAAGGTTCGACCTTGTAACTCAGCCTCTTTAACTCTTTAGAAAACGTAGTTTTTTTCAAATAATATCAATATAAAACGAACAGAAATTAGTTAAAAAAACGTTTTCCACAAAAAAGTTTATCAAAAAAAATTAATGAACTCTATTAAACCAAAAATAAACAAAAACACAATCAAATAATCTATCAAGCAATATAACTACCACAAATCAGCATCAGTCAATGAATGAAACCGAAAACGTAGTGAAATTGAAATTGCGAGTCAAAATTAAAATGAGCAGAAATCAACATGTGTAGAGTTCGGAACCCCTATGCTTTCTAAAAGCTTGAATAAAATGTCTACTTTACTGAAAAAATTCTTTTAAATGTTTTCACTTTTATAACTTTAAGAAATCAAAAGTTAATTAAGATTCTTAGGAATAAATATCAGCATATGTATATTAAACTGACAATGCACGTTCATTTGGATTTTTTCAGTAAAGTGCAAACTTTATTCAGTAAAGTGCAAATTTTATAGAAATTGAAAAGGCCAGTGCTCTTTTTGGTAGTCGAAAGTGATTGGAGGGCAACTAACACCCCTCTCACGTCTACCATTTCCCAAAACATATCCAATCAAAATTTTGAGGTAGTCAATTTGTTCAACGTAGTTGAAAGGTCCGGGAATTATGTCTTTGAGGATGACAGCCCTCCATGGCCCTTAAGACGAGGGCTGTAAGCTCTGCCCTGGGGGTCTATAAGGATTTTATAGAAAACGTGGTCATAAAAACTTTGGAGGGGGGGCATTGGATTGGTAATCAGAAGTTCTAGTGCCCTTTTTAAGATTCAAACTATCAGAGGGCATTCACCACCCTCTCCACACACACGCACATGCGCACGTCGCATTGTCCCGAAATGCACCTAATAGAAGTTTAGAGATAGCCGTTTCACTTAAAATAGTGGAAATAACCCCTATGCCTGTCCAAGGCTAGAACATAATTTGCTCTTTACTGAAAAAAGGAAATGCTTTCACTTTTATAACTTTAATAAATCAAATAATATTAAAATTTTAAGGAATGAATATCAGCATATGCATAGTAAACTGAAGATACACATTTATTTGTATTTTTTCAGTAAAGTGCAAGTTATGTTCTAGCCCAGGGGAGGCAAAGGGGTCTTGAGCCCTACTCATGTTCATTTCTACTTATTTTGAGTTTGACTTGGTTGTTTATTGTAATTTATGTTCGTCTTTGGTTTCATTTATTTGTCGATGCTGATTTGTGGTAGTTTTACGCTTGGTAGATTTTTTTATTTTATTTTTTCTCATTTTTGGTTTAATGGAGTTCTTTACTATTCTTTGAAAAGCTTTTTTTGTGGAAAAAGTGTTTTTAATTAATTAGAATAAATAGCTCTGATGAAAATACAGAAAAACTTTAGCGTAAAGAGCGAGGTAATGACTAGAGGGTGAACACAATCTTATACGTAATAATTTCTGTTCGTTTTAAGTTTTGATGTTGCTCCTTACGTTCCGTTGAAATTTTTTTTTAATTTAATTTCTGATCATTTTTTTAGATAATGCTGGGAAACATTGCTTCATAGCAATGTACCTTCCCCCATGAAAACTTCTGTATACTTCCCAATAACCAATACTATATGTAAACCACTGTATATAAACAATATAATGTATTTATATATTTATAAATTATAATAATAGATATTGTCTATTATTATCTATATTATTATATATATTATCTATTATAGCTTTTTTTATTTAATCTGCATGAAGGCTCAGGATATTTGGGCATTAAAATGTACTCTTTGATGTATTTGACCCACCCTGCCTAAAAAGTGCACGAGTGTCCCTCCTTCATGATGTTTGTTGCACACTTAAATATGACTATATAGAATTTTATGGAATATGAAGCAAATCAGTTTAGTTAAAAGAAGCTTTAAAATAAACTTAAGAAATATTTTTCTACACTAAGAAGGGGGTATCACAGCGCAGCACCCTTTACTCAGGCTTGATCCAAAACAAAAGAGGTTACAAATTTAATCATATCTCCCTTCCCCCTGTCATACCCCTTTCTGTGTTCATCTAAAGGGTCATGGAGAACCTGAAGATAAGGGCATCGGAATGCGTTCTCTTAGGCAATCGTACCCTCTCCCGCCTATAAAATGACTCAAAGCCCCTTCTTTATATTATCCCATGCGCAATTATGTATCACTAAACATGATTTCATTAAAAGTCAATTGGATCAGCGTAGTTAAGCCAAGTATTAAGATAAATATCCATATTAACCATTTATCTTGTATGGACTACGTGACTTTTTAGGAACAAATCGTAAATCACTAATCTCTCCCCCTATTTATGTATTTCTAGAATCCCCCTCCTTTTACCGAAATTGAAAAAAACATATGATATTAAATCTTTTTTTTCAGATTATCAGCATATCAGATTTAAGGGCTTAAAATACTTACCGATACTCTTGTATCAAGATCGTATATTAACTTACTGCTCCCCGTCACAGTTCAGAATTTGAAGTCGCCTTCAAACCTATATTTTATGGTCTATCATTTTGTTGTCTTCAAATTTTTGTTGCCTTACTCAAAATCAAATACTTTTGATGAAGAATAAAGTCTTCACGAATTTATCATCATCTTGCAATATTCGTCTTGTAATCAACCATCTCAAAAATTCTTTAAAAAAAAGTAATTGGATTAACGACGCTTCTTGACTACTCAAGTCCCTTTGTCGGCCCTGCAGCGTGTTGCTTCATCTAGGCTTGATTTCCGGATTCCATATTACCAAGCTATGGTCAAACCTTCTGTGCCACCACAGAACACAAAAATTCTTGAATAAATGCTATTCAACGTCATTGCTAAAATGTAGACCATGTACTGTGTTTTAAATTATTTTAATGATTGTTTGCATCTAATAAAAAACCTTCTTAGTTAAAAGAGAATTTTTGAGGCTGTTCATTTAATTTTAAAAGGAGGTCGGGATCAAAATTCATCAGAAAATAGATTCAAACGGCATCAAAAGAAATTTCTGTTAGACTACTTACGCAAATCAAACAACCAAAGATCATTAAGGGATCCTCGGAGATCCTGGTAACCTCCAAAGATATACATTACATCTTTGTGAATAGTTGCTGTATGTGCTCGTCTTCCATGAGGCCAAGGTGAATTGCCGACTTTAACCAATCGCCAGTTTTGTTTCTAAAAAGAGCAAAATTTATTCGAAACTTAGCAAACCCTAGGTTGTGTGTCTCAGCTATTTTCTTTTGTTTTATGCTGTACATTCGAACACAAGCATTTCCGTCGAAAGAACAAAAAAGAAACGAGCAAAAGTGAATTTAGGGGTTGTAAAAACAGAACGGTTTTGGCAGCAAGTGAAGATGAATTGAAGATATGAATAGTTTAAATTAGCCCCATTGATTAAACAATAGTAAAAAAAAAAGTGAAAAAGATAGATACTTCTAAAAATGTGCCTGATATCATAGGCAGCGCAATAGCACTGCCTAAATAAAGAACGATGTTGGCAGAATATATTATTTTTTTTTTCTCCATACCCTTGCCCTTCGTATCGAAGGAGTTGTCGTAGAAACTTCGAAAAGGGCTCATTCAATTGCAAATTGGAGTGGCTAGTGCCTTTTTTATTCATCGAAAGTGATTTGAGGGCAACTATCCAACCCCCCCCCCCGCCCATCATTCCCCCAAACACATCCAATCAAAATTTTGAGATAGCTATTTTGTTCAGCGTAGTTGATTTCCAGATAGATAATATGTTTTTGAGGAGGACACTTCCCACAACCCTCGGGGCAAGGGTTTTAAGTTATGCCCTGAGGACATATAAGAACGATGTTGGTACAATGTATTATTTATTATATTTTTTTCCTTTAGGGCAGGGACTTCGTATCGAAGAAGTTGTCGTAAAAACTTCGAAAAGGGCTCATTCAATTGGAAATCGGAGTGGCTTGTGCCCTTTTTAATAGTCGAAAGTGATTGGAAGGCAACTAACACCCCTTCGACGCCCACCAATTCCCGAAACACATCCAATCAAAATTTTCAGATAGCCATTTTGTACAGCATACTTGATTTCCAGATGAACATTATGTTTTTGAGGAGGACACTCCCCAACAGCCTTCAGGGCAAGGGTTTGTAAGTTATGCCCTGGGAGCATATAAGGTTCTTATAGAAAGCGTTGTCGTAGAACCTTCAAAAAAGGCTCATCCGATTGGAAATTAAAAGGGCTAGTGCCCTTTTTAATAGTCGAAAGTGATTGGAGGGCAACTAACCCCTCTCTCACGTCCACCTTTTCCCCAAACACATCCAATCAAAATTTTTGAGATAGCCATTTTGTTCAACGTAGTTTTAAGTTCTGTAAATTAGGTCTTTGGGGATGACAACCCCCTCACAGCCCTCAAAACATTGGATGTAGGTTATGCCCTGGGGGTATATAAGGTTTTTATAGGAAGCGTTGTCGTAGAAACTTCAAAAAGGGCTCATTCGATTGGAAAATTAAATGGCTAGTACCATTTTTAATAGTCGAAAGTGATTGGAAGGCAACTAACACCCCTTCCACGCTCACCATACCCCCCACCACATCCATTCAAAATTTTGAAATAACCATTTTGTTCCATGTAGTTTAAAGTTCAGGAAATTATACCTTTGAGCAGGACACTCTCCCCACAGTCTTCAGGGCAAGGGCATATGTGAAGTATCTGAATATGCCGTCTTTAAGGAACTTCAGAAACTGAAAGTAAACTGTGCGTCTTACCCTGGTGAACTCCCTGTCAAGTTGTTACGCGAGTTTTCCATCTTTCTCGCAAAGCCACTCAGCTCTATTATTAACCAGTGTTTTCGCGAACAAGTGTTCCCCAGTGTTTGGAAGAGAGCTTATGTGCGCGTCATTCCAAAAGTGAAAAACCCAAAATCTTGCGACCAACTCCGCCCAATTTCGATAGTTCCGAACCTCTCTAAGGTAGTGGAATCATTTATATATCGTGAACTTATGTCACAAGTCCAGGGCTCTCTTGATCCATACCAATACGGGTGCTTGAAAGGTAGTAGTACAACTGTTTATCTTGTGCGTCTGTATCACCTTATTGTTGAATGGCTTAACCAAGGGGGCACACTTGTAGATCTCCTCCTAGCCGACTATAGAAAAGCCTTCGACTTGATACGCCATTATACTGCAGTGAACAATCTGAAGGTTATGGGAGCTAGCAGTCATATTCTTTTATTAATAATAGATTTCTTACGCGACCGACTACAGACTGTATATGGTCTCGACCCGGGTGATACTGATTCGGAATGGTCTGAGCTTACGTGTGGTGTCCCACTAGGCACTAAACTCGCTGCCTTGTTGTTCTTGGAAGTGATCAACTTCGTCCTTGTCGATTTTGACGAACGGTTCAAATTCGTAGATGACCTTTCCACCCTCTTAAAATACCTCATTGTGAAGTCTCAAACCGTTCCCCAGTTCAGTGAATCATTTATCAACAACTTTAGAGACCAGTGTTCTGAAAACAGCCTCCGAATCAACGAAACGAAAACCAAAATTCTTCGATTTAACCCTCTCAAAAGGGATTTTCAGTGCCCCCCTCCACCATACCAAAGCGTATCGTCAGCAGTTATTCTCGGTGTTACGTTCAGCGTTGACTGTTCGTTTAGCCTCCACGTCCAAGAGGTAGTGAAAAAGGCGAACTGTGCCATGCGTACCCTTTTACTGATGCGAAGATTTGGTTTTTCAGTGCCGCAATTGAAAACAGCCTACCTGACATATATTCGCCCAATATTAGAGTATGCGTGCCCTGTATGGGGTCCACAGGTTCAGAACACTGCCTATATGAGCGAAGTACTCGAATCAGTCCAGAAAAGAGCGGTGAAGGCCATACTGTCTGATCAGTACACCGATTACGAATCAGCACTGTCTCAACTAAATTTGCCGTCACTTCACGACCGCCGTTTTCAACTTATCTGTAAATTTGGCCAGTTTCTTCTGACAAGTGATAAACACAGAAATATATTACCCCCAAGGCTCACAAAAAAAGTAACTACAAGATCAAAAGCAACAAAGCTAGCCCAGCCCAAGTGTCGCACTAATCGCTTCAGCAATTCGTTTGTGCCTTTTTATGTTTCTGTCTACAATAAGTGACATGTGTATTAATTTTTTGTGTCTTTGTTTACTTTGTAAATAATAGCGCGATTTAGTCGGGATTTAAACCCTGACTACGAAAGCTTTTATGTTAATAAATGATTCTGATTCTGATTCTGATGTCCTGGGGGTGTATAAGTTTTTATTGAAAGCTTTTTCGTAAAAACTTGAAAAAGGGCTCATTTGATTGAAAATTCAAAGGTCTAGTTCAAAGGTATAAAAAAATACAAATGAATGTGCATTGGCAGTTTAATATACATACACTGATATTTAGTAATCAAAATATTAATGTTATTTGATTTATTAAAGTCATAAAAGTAAAAACAATTATATTTTTTTCAGTAAAGTGCAAATTATGTTCTGGCCTTGGGAAGGCATAGGGGTTTTGAGCCTAAGTTATGTTAATTTCTCTTCGTTTTGAGTTCGACTCGGTTATTTATTGTAATTTCTGTTCGTTTTGGGTTTCATCAATTTATCGATGCTGATTTGTGGTAGTTTCACGCTTGGTTGATTATTTGATTTTATTTTTGCTCATTTTGTTTAATGGAGTTCTTTACTTTTCTTTGAAAAACTTATTTTGTGGAAAAAGTTTTTTTTAATTAATTACTGCAATAAAGTGTATTTTATTATATCTTAATGTTATGGCAAAAGGATTACGGCTCGTATCAGACAGTCGAACAATAAAAAAAGAAAAAAAAACGACTTTTACAAAGACAAGCCTAAAAGAGCCTCAGGCCGCTTTGTGCTGCAATTGTATTACTGAATGTGTGCCGCAATAGTTTTGGCTGAAACTCTGATAGAGCTGTTCCATCACGAAATTATTTGTCAAACTTCGGATTTGGCCACATCCCAAAAACTCATATTTGAGACTGCTTAACTTTCCTTGGTTTCATAGAAATAATATTTTGTCCAACATAGAAAAAATGAAATAGGTTTGTAAGTGCACATGACTGAGACGTCACAAATACACTCCCCTTAGAATTGCAGTTTTTCTGCTTGGTTGATTACTAGCCAAAGCTCTATTCCATGAATTCTTAAACCAGGCAGCTCCACGGACTGGAATAACCCATCTAGCTTTTCCACTTATTCTTCTGTTCCTAAAAAAGGATCCTAAAAATTTAAGCTTACAGCTCTCTTCTGGATGTTATTACCATCTAATAGCCTGAACATAAATCGCCAAAAATTGTTCTCAAACAGTAAAATTAAGCACAGACAAGGAGATAGTAAAAGGACAAAAGTTGCGTTGCTATTGGAAGTCGAGCCTTCTAAATGATCAGTTTTTGGTAATAATTTTTCATATTGGAGCAACCAAGCTCCGTCATAAGACTTCAGGATTGACCCCTCTTATCTTACGCTTTAAATTTTCAGGTTGAACATCTTAGTCATCTATTCAGTGCCACATGCCCTTTGATTTAGGTTTTGTATGTACTAGTCGAAAACTTGGGTTTGTTAGGATTCACTTGCTTGCTAAGAGCGTGCTTTACGGGAGTTACAACAGCTCCCTGTACTTTGCAGCTTGATTCCCCTGGCCCCTGCATGGCGTCATACAAAGTGATCATATCTATTTTCTTGATCTCTTCAATAACCTAAACTAACGTAACCTAACCTGGTATCAGTTCACAACATTTGAATGACTTATTTGTATCCTGATGATTTCAAATTTATTTTGCAAGGGAAAATAATCAAGTAGTAATTCCACAGTAGTTTATCCCAGCGTAGGCTACAACAAATAATAGACTGCGGATTTCTCTTCAAATAAATTAGAAGCAAACGTCTTTTAAACAAACATAAAACAGAAATTTAAAACTTGAAAAAAAAACCCTTTCGATCTCCTTCCACGAGACTCATTACTCTGTACATCAAGTTTGACCGATATTTTACTGAAAACATTTTATAATGCAACAGATACGGCTCAAATGTGAATGTATGAGTTTTATTTACTAAATACTATCTAAAATGTTTGAACTTAAGATTGTATTGCTTCAAGCAAACACATATAAATAGGTCTTATTCAGGCTTTGCAATAAAAATGTATACCTTTTATTAATCGTGCTGGAATATTCATTTTTCAGGCATTAAGAAAAGTCATTTATGGCCTTAGAAGCTGGGCCAAATATATTTAGGGACAAATGGCAGTATATACTCTGAAACTACAATACTATATAAATAGCTATTTGGAGTTTTTTAGCAAATTTTCATTTAAAATCCTTTTACCTCTATTAGTGCCAAAACGGTGATTCTGAACTCAGCACTTTACTGTTTCAAAAGCACAAAAGAAGAGAAATCCACACTTTGGTATGGTACAGCCTCTTTTGTTACTTAAACTGGTTCGATACGATCACCCCATGAAAGGAAATACAAAAGATAATAAGTAGAAAGCATAGACTCCTTGCTAATGAACTTGACCAATTTCATTTGAAAAAGGCTATTAAAGATGTAATTTTCATGAAAACACGGTTAAATCCTTTTTTGTTTTTATTTATTGTATATATCCAACTTAGGTCAGCAGAAACCAAAGCTCTTAAAACAGAACTTTTGTTAAAATATATACGTCAAAGGTTTCTGACTGCCGCCCGCCAAAGAATCTCTTAACACTAAAGTTTCATTACATTATAAACACTTGTACAGTAGAAACGGGCTTATGGGAGTGGTATCTGCCCTTTATGCATGTATCAGCAGCAACAAACTATAATAATGCTCAATTTTTGACCTAAATCGTATATTTTCCAAAAAAAACATCAAAGTCTTTTTACTTCAGTGGAAAATATCCACAGACGTCCTGGTCCGAAGGTTAGGTATCCACCACCGAAAACATAAAGCGAATTATTCCAAGCCACCATTGAGTGCTCATGAAGCGCCGCAGGTTTCTCTGAAAACGGATGTATTTCCTCCCAGGATACGGTATCTAAAATAATCAAAATAAGTCAATTATAGCATTTACGATTTTGGGTGTGTGTATATAGTCTTTCCCCCTGTCTGTCCTTTATCTCTCAAAGTGCCCTATATTAAAAGCAAAGAAAAAAAAACAAAACGGCAAATAAGCTGAAATAAAGGAGTAATTAATATTTCGGCTACATAAATCAGCTCATTTAATAGTTTTTTAGATATAAGTCTCCCCAATTCATGGTCGTACTAAGCAAGGAAGATCTTAAAAGATTGCGGAGTGGAAGAAGTATTGGGTGATGGATTTTGTTTTTACAGATACAAAGGTGACAAATGTGATACGAAATCATGGTTCCAGCAGCAGCTGCAACCTAGTAAAGAGCGAACCACGGCCCATAGTAACCAAAAGTTAAAAAACGCGTTTAGAAAAAAAAAACTGCCTAGTGAAAAAAAATTCCATCTGACACTGATTCAGAATGGTAACTATCATTTCAGTTCGTGTAAAAATAAAAATTTATTGAGAAAAGAAATTTATGGTTATTTTGAAAAAAAGCCTGAAATCCCTCTAAAATGGTGTCAGATCAAAATGACAAGTATACCATAGGAATCAGCATGGTCGAAAACTTTGTTCAGGGAAATTACAGTCCCCCACCTTGAACAACAAGGAAAATCACTTTTTTGTATGGGTAGCACTAATCTGTCTCCCGTTTTTTCTCCTTTTTTTCCATGGCTAGCGGTTTACCAGAACATCACAGAGAGATGCTTAATGGCTCATTAGAAAGCTGTTTCTCACATCTACGCGCTTTCTATAAATTCCGCCATTTGCCAGTGCCATATGGTACAAAAATGGCACATTATGTGCAATTTATCAATGGGTGAGGCTAGCGGGCTACAAAAACATCTTAGACCGATGTTTAATAGCTCACATTAAATTTATTTCTGATATCTACGTTTTATTTATAAATTCAACCACCTGTAACTGCAAAATAACACTAAAAATGGCACTATTGATGCCATGTCTCAAGTGGAAAAGCTAGGGGCTAGTGGGCTGCCAGAACTTCTTAGAGATATGTTTAATGGCTGATTTGAAAGCTATTTCTCATGTCTACGTAATTTAAATCAGTTTTGCCATTCGTAAGTTCCAAATAGCACAAAACACGGCACCTTTTGTGCCACTTTTTAAGTTGAAAAGCTTCGAAGTATAAAACGGTACCATTGTAATGATTATGGTCCAAAACCCTTAACTGGAGATTTACAAGGGACCCTTCCCGTATACTCCCTCTCCCAGTCCCCTTAGTAAGTCGTATTAGTCCGTTCGGAGAATTTACTATAAACTCTTTAACACGGTCAGAATGAAAAGTAAAAGCTCAGTTTAAGAAAAAACTGATTTCCTTTGGGAGAACTTACTATAAACTCTTTAACACGGTCAGAATCAAACGTCAAAAATCATGTTTAGGAAAAAACTGCCTAGTGGAAACAAATTGCCATCTGACACTGATTGAGGAATGGTGACTATTATTTTAGTTCGTCTTAAAAGTAAAATTTTATTGCGAGAAGAAATTTATGATGATTTCGAAAAAGCCTGAAACCCCTCGAAAATGGCGTCAGATGAAAATGAAAAGTGTACCATTGGAATGACCATGGTCAAAAACCTTGTACAGAGAATTTACAGTCTGAACATCAAAGAAAATGACTTTTTCCTTGTTGTAGCACTGATGCGTCTCCCATTTTTTTTTCTAGCAGGGCTAGGGGGTGACCAGAACATCATAGAGAGATGTATAATAGCTCATTCGAACGGAAATTAATCCGTTACGGCCCACTGTCCTATTTATAGGACATCTGGTTTTAAATTTTGTGTGGCTAAAGTTACACTCAGAACAATTTGCTTTTAGCGATAAAGGCGTCCCTGGTGACCAAGCTATCTATGTTAATTTTCTAGATTAGTTGATTATTCAATATCAGATCAGTGGTGTTATTTAGGTCACAATTAGCGTAATTGCACAACGGTAGTTTTCAAAATTCGGTAAAAAATATTTAGAGTTCCCCCAGACAGTAGTGACTTTGACAGCAGTTAGACAACTGTATATTTGACCGTTTCCTGAATAAGAACAGACCTGACCAGTAAGTTCAAAGTTTTACCGCTTTTTACGTTAATGTCTTATTTATAGGACAATGGGCCGTAAGGGTTGCTTTTTGTACGTTATATTTCAAGGATTACGTTTTTATTGCTAATTTCACTTGAGATAAAAAAAAAAAATATTTTTTAATGAAATTCTTTGGTTGATTCTTTGCTGTGACAACTTGGGGAAAACTTTATCTACGCTTTTTCTGGTTTCAGTCATAATTCTCTCTGCAATTTTCTTCCGAGTGTTCACCTATGCGTTTAGTTTACTTGTGATATCCATGTGTGTTTTTCTTGTTTTCTCTTATTATTAATCCGTTTTTCCCCATTTGATCGGATATAAGTAAAAGTAACAATAATAATGTGGGTTCTTTATCATCCTTCAGCTTTAGCCTATTTTTCGCCAAGGAAGAAATATCTTTAAAATTTTCTATGCATTTTTCTTCGCCTTCCAGATTTCTGAAAATAAAGACAAGAAACCCCTACATTTCCCTTAGCAAAGCTCTAGACCTCCTGGAAGACGAAGAATTTGCATGTGAAGATATTCATGTTGTTGCCCTCCCTCCTGATCCCGATCAAGCATCTGATGAAGATGAAGGAAATGACGACGACACGGCGGCTCCGATAGTGAATGATGTACTGCGAACTGTAGATGTAGATTTCAGACCAGGTCCACTTGAAGGAGAACAATTTGAAGAAATAGAAAACATCATCTTCACAGAAGAAGAGGAGGCATCAACTTCAAGAGGTAGGCCACAGAAGATGCAGTTTAAAGCCGTGAACCCGAAATGGAGGAAGCAAAAAGGAGCCTTTCCTTGGCGAAACATGGGCAAGGGAGCGGCTCAGGCACTTGAGAAAGCCCGAGAAGCACTAGAAGGAAAAATACTAGTAGAAGTTTTGGCTTTGTTTCTAGACGATAAATTCTTTGACCTCATTCCTCGTGAAACGGTTAAATATGCGACGTCTAAGGGAAACTTTGACTTCACTACATCAGCTAACGAAATAAGCAAGCAATGTCCAGAAAGCGATTCATGAAGGTAAAAGAGAACATCCACTTCGTGGACAACGATACAGTTCAAAGCTTCAAAGATCAGCGGGATTTCAAGGTGAAGCCCCTCTTCGACATAACCAACGCGAACTTTAAGCAGTTTGGACTTTTCTCTCAGCATCTATCCATCGACAAAATGATTGTGAAGTATTACGGGAAACATAGCCTGAAACAGTTCATCTAAGGCAAGCCCATTCGATTCGGATATAAACTATGGGCTATATGCACTTCGGATGGCTATTGCCTTCAGTTTCATCTGTACTCGGGGAAGGAGCCTAGTGCTCCATCTCAGACTGCAAAAGAAGGCCTAGGGTCTCGAGTCATGAAAAGACTTCTGGAAATTGTTGAAGATCGCAAAAGCCACGAGATATATTTTGAAAATTTCTTAACAAGTCATCAGCTTTTATGTGATCTGAAAGAAGCTGGATTTTGAGCGACTGGGACGGTTAGAGAAAACCGATTGGCAAGGTGCCCTCTCCCTTCCAACAAGGATTTTAAGAAGGAGCAACATGGAGCCTATGATTATCGGTTTGATGCAGCCAACAATATATTGGTCGTAAAATGGCAGGACAATAACGTTGTTTCTGTTGCATTCAACCATCTCAGCCTAGATCCAATAAGACCGGTTGAATGAAGAGTTAAGGATTTCGATGGGAAAGTCAGCAGTGCAGCAGACGCATCCACTCAGGCAATACAACCGGTACATGGGTGGAGTTGATTTACATGACTGGCTTGTCAGCAAGTATACTGTGTCTATTAGTGTATAAAAATGGTATTGGGCTCTATTCATGCGCCTGTTAGACATGGCTGTCGTCAATACTTGTACACTATTCAATATGGTGGTTGACAAAGAAAAGGAAACGACTTGTAGATTTTAGACGGGAGGTCACACGAGCCCTTTTGAAAACAAATTACGGAAGAGGGGAACCAAGGCATTCAATGTTAGAAGGAGGACCTGTTTCTGTGCCACCAGTCAGCAACCGATATAATAGATTAGAACACTTCCTAATGAAGTGCGAAAAGCAGCGACGATGCCAAGGCGAAAACTGCAAGAAAAAACCAGTGAGCTACTGTGAGAAATATGACGTCACCCTGTGCACTGGCTGTTTTGCGTCTTACCACACTAAGTTTTGATTTGTTTTGGTTTTGTGTTGCATTTAATTCAGTCTTTGGCATTAAAAATATACTTAATGAAATCGTGTAAACTTTGATACCACTAGAGCTCACTTTCCTATAAATAGGACAGCTTGTATCTCAGAAACTGGATACAGGGAAAATCTGTAAATGCATTTTTGGCTTGCTTATGCGGTAAAAAGAAACTGGTGAAAAGGACAACTAGAATCTCCGACATTTTTTTCTTGGGCCTTAACGGGTTAAATTTGCTAGTGTCCTTTTTAAATGACCAAAAAGATTGGAGGGCAACTAGCCCCCCCGCCTCTCCCTGAAGATCCCCTCCCCCCAATGTCATCCAATAAAAATTTTGAGATAGTCATTTTGTTCAACATAGTTGAAAGGTCAAATATCTTTAGTTTTGGTGATGATAGGACCCTCCAAAGTCCCTGGAGAAAGAGCTGCTCACTGCATCGGTATCGGGCGTATTTATATCATGCGTATCGGCGTGAGCGTATTGGTATCGCATGTATCTAGATGGATTTTTAATAGCTCATATATAATAGCTCATAGCTCATGTATTGCTCATATCTACGTGAGTGGCGTAATTTCGTCAAAATCCTAAGGGGGGGGCAAAGTTGGATCGAATTTTCCCAAACAAGTGAATATGATAGTGAAAATAGAAAAATGAGCTATATATCACGGTTGCAGCGGCAGCTGCAACCTAGTAATGAGCGAACCACAGGCCATAGTAATCAAAAGTTGAAAAATGTGTTTTTAAAAAAACTGTCTAGTGAGGAAAAATTGCCATCTGATGCTGAAAAAGGAATGGCAACTATTGTTTCGGTTAGTATGAAAAGTAAAAGTTTATTGCGGAAAGAAATTCGTGTTGATTCCGAAAAAGAGCCTGAAACCTCTTAAAAAGGCGTCAGATCGAAGTAAAAAGTGCACCATTGGGATTTAGCATGGTCCAAAACTTTTCGTAAGATAATTACAGTCCCCCACCTTGAACACCAAGGAAAATGACTTTTTTGCATGGGTAGCACTGATCTGCCTCCTGTTTTTTTTCTAGCATGGCTAGGGGTGGCCAGAGCATCATAGAGAGATGTGTAATGACTCATTCGAAAGGTAATTAAGTTTGTAAGTGCCCTTTTTAAGTGACCGAACAGATTGGATGGCAAATAGCCCCTCCCTACAGGCCATCTCCCCCCAAACTAGTCCTATAAAAATTTTGAGATAGCCTTTTATTAAACATAGTTCAAAGGTCCAATAAATAGGGTCTTGATGATGATATGGCCCTCCATACTCCTTGGGGAAGGGCTGTATTTTTTATCGGACGTATCGATATCGCGCGTATCCAGATCGGGTGTATTGGTATCGCATGTATCGTATCGGGAATATCGGTATCGGTATCCGTTGTTGTTTTTTTCAGTCATTTTCTAGGCTCATTTTTCAAGCATGTCCCGGCAAGGTATCATGGTTGCAGCGGTAGCTGCAACCTAGTAAAGCGCGAACCACAGCCTATAAAAACCAAAAGTTAAAAAACGCGCTTTGAAAAAAACGGCCTGGTAAAAAAAAATTCCCATCAAACACTGACTCAGGAATGTCAACTATTGTTTCGGTTTGCCTTAAAAGTAAAAGATTATTGCAATAAGAAATTTATGGTGATTTCAAAAAAGCCTCAAACCCCTACAAACTGGCGTCATATCAAAATGAAAAGTGTACCATTGGAATCAACATGGTCGAAAACTTTGTACAGAGAAATTACAGTCCCCCTCCCTGAAAAACAAGGAAAATCCCTTTTTTGCATCAGTAGCATTGATCTGTCTCCCGTTTTTTTTTGTTTTTTTCTTCTTTTTTTTTTCAACAGGCCTAGCGGGCTACCAGAACATCATAGAGAGATGCTTAATGGCTCATTCAAAAGCTATTTCTCATATATACGTGGTTTTTTAAATTCTGCTATCTGAAAGTGCCATATGGCACTAAAATGGTGCCATATAGCACTTTTTGTGCTATTTCTCAAGGGGTGGCACTAGCACGCTACCAGAACATCATTGACTGATCTTTTATAGTTCATATAAAAGATATTGCACATAACTACGTCTTCCATATAATTTCCGCCGTCATCAAGTTCCAAATGGCACTTTTGGTGTCGTGTCTCAAGTGGAAAAGCTGGGGATATTGTGCTAGCAGAACTTATAAAAATTATGTTTAATGACTCATTTGAAAGCTATTGCTCTTATATACGTGCCATTTAAAAAAAAATTTATATTCGTAAGTGCGATATAGCACTGAAAACAAAACTTATGGTGCCACTTCTTAAGTGGAAAAGCTCGGAAGTACAAAACAGGTATCATTGTAATAGCTATGTTCCAGAACACTTAACTGGAGGTTCATAAGAACCCCTCCCGTACACTCCCTACCCAGCCCCCTTAGTAAGTTACATAAATCATCTGCTCATCAATAAGCTACTTAAAGATTAACAGGCTACCACACCGTCGTAGATAGATGTTTAATGGCTCAAATATAAGCTATTGCTTATATTTACTAGGTTTTAAAAATTCTACTATCTATTAGATTTCACAGATTTTAATGTAAACTAGTTTCTGAAGAGAATTTGCAATGAACTCTTCGTCATGGTTGAAGCATTAGCTGCAACCTAGTAAAGAGCGACCCACAGCCCATAGTAACTAAAATTTAAAAAATGTTAAAACGGTCGTTTTTTCTTCTTTATTCCAGGCCTAGCGGGTTACTAGAAAATCATACAGAGATGCTTAAGAGCTCATTCAAAAGCTATTTCTCATGTGTTCGGGGTTTATATAAATTTAGCAGTGTGGAAGTGCCATATGGCATGAAATAAGGCATTTTTATGCCGTTTCTCGAGGGGTGGGATAGCGGGCTACCAGAATATCTTAGATAGATTTTTAATAACTCATATACAAAATATTGCTCATATTTACGTTCTTCCTGTAAATTCCACCATTTGCAAGTTTCAAATAGCACTAAAAACGGCACTTTTGGTGCCATGTCTCAAATGGGAAAGCTAGGGCGAGTGGGCTACTAGAACTTTTTAGAGTGATGTTCAATGACTCATTTGGAAACTTTTTCTCATATCTACGTGCTTTTTATCAATTCTACCATTCGTAAGTGAGATATATCACTGAAAACAACATTTTCGGTACCATTTCTTAAGAAGAAAATCTTGGAAGCATAAACCGGTAACATTGTAACAATTGTTTGCCAAAATCCTTTATTGGAGGTTTGGAATAACACCTCCTGAAGCTTCCTCCCCTAGCCCCTCCTAATAGGCTACGCAATTTAAGTCCTACAAACACCAATATATTAAATTACATTATTAGAGGCGTGGTCCTGTCATTACAACGCTAGACTTCAAATTTGATTGCCATGCGTTTGATTCCAGCTTGGATTTTTTTAAATCATGGTTTATCCCTTCTTATGATTATTTTTTCTGATAATCCACTATTTTTTAAAGCGTGATGCACTCATTTTGTAAGCCATATCCCGGGAAGGCATATTTTAAACCTTTTACTTATATCTACGTGCTTTTTATCAATTTTACCATCCAAAAGTGCCATATAGCACTAAAAACGGCACTTTTGGTACCACTTCTTAAGTGGAAGAGTTTGGAAGCATAAAACGGTACCATTGCAATAATTATGGTCCAAAATCCTTAACTGGAGGTTTGTAAGATCCCCTCACATATACTCCCCCTCCGGACCCGCTTAATAAGTTTCATGAACCGCCTTGTATTAAAAGTAAAAGATTATTGTGAAAACAAATTAACTAAAACTAAAAAGTTTTCAACTAAACATCTACCAAAAATTAAGCTTGACTGATCAACAGTTTTGAATCGAATCTTCAAACTTCACTCTGCGATTAAGCCTGTGTGTTAGTTCTAACGGCGGTAATTGAGGGGAGGGGACGTCCTTGTCCCCTTAGTTGTTGCTCTTGCCTAGGTTTTGAAATGACCTTTTTTGGTCATTCCATTGGAAAAGACACTTGTTTCATTTAAAAAAGCTGGGGAAACAGCCGAAAGCGCACTTTGTGGGAATATGCTACCAAGTCAAATTTATAAAAATCGATTAAGTATAAATATAAGCTTTTAAATGAACCCTTAAACAGCTTTCTTTTGTTACAGTAGCCTTGTAGTTTCTGCTAATCAGTAGGTGATTTATAAAGTCCTGTCCTCAGTATGGCTTTTTCAGGTGAAGTCGGCCGAGTAAAAACAGGTTTTTGCTCATCGAAATACAAACATTCCTGAAAACACGTATTGTTTTGTGAAATATGGATAATGGAATTTATGTTATAGACTGCAAGTTTTTCTTAGCTGTCAAGGTTGTTTGCAGTATTTTCTAGAGGTGTCTTATCTCCCCTAGATCGGTAATAATTAGAAATTATATCACAAATAAGTTTTCAGCTGAAAGAAAGAAGTGTCATTAAAACTTAAAACGAACCTACATTATTCCGTATAAATAAAAAAGATGATGGCAGTGTTGTTTTACATTAAATTTTAATCAAAAGCGAACAAAGATTAATTTAAAAAAAACAAAGTTTTCCGAAGGAAGTAAAGAGTGAAGTTGAAGCTTAAAACGGACAAAAATTATTACTTCACAACCTATTTAATATATATTAATAAAACTAGTACAAACAAACCAACTAATTATGTTTCCCTATGCTTTTAGGATTATACAAAACTAGCGCTTTTCTGAAAACACAAAATAATGTAGGAGTTTTGGTACAGTAAAAGCAAACCAATTAAGGTCAATTTTTATAGAATCAAAATATTATCAATCCCTTTTAGGGTCAATTCCTTTTAAGATAAAGCAACAATCTTTTTTAGGACTTAACTTTATTTTTTTACGTTTAATTTGGTATTGCTTCTGGACAATGGCTCAGTTCAATGACTGGCTCTCGTTTTGGTTCTGAAAAGGAAAATCTGTCATGGACAATCTGTCATGATTAGTTTTTACAGAAGTTCGAAGTAAGGCCATCCTGATAGTATTAGGACTATAGACTAGCTTTAGAATTTGTATCCTAGCTTGAAATTTACTCTTGTATAGAGAGATATAATTGGATTTCCAGAGTTCATGTTATGTCATATTTGACCTTCATTTCAAGTGATTAATTAAAAAAAACTTTCCCAAAGATAAGTTTTTCAAAGAAAAGTAAAGGCAATTTTAAAGTTAAGCTCAGCAGATACAAATATCTTTTAAAATTCAAACTAAAAACGACCAGAAATTACTATTAAAGAATAAATGAAACCCAAAATGAACAGATATTAAATAAACAATCATAGCAAAAAAATATAACAAGAAATAATGTAAATGAATAAATAGACCTTAAAGCGAGTAGGTAATGTTTAGATTGAATATGAAAATCAAGCTTGAGACGAAAAAAAACCTATTGAAGTATAAATGAAACTTAAAACGAACAGAAATTAAATAAACAATCAACAACAATCACTA
Organism: Artemia sp. Qi Xiang Cuo; assembly: GCF_049724085.1. Taxonomy (NCBI): domain Eukaryota; kingdom Metazoa; phylum Arthropoda; class Branchiopoda; order Anostraca; family Artemiidae; genus Artemia; species Artemia sp. Qi Xiang Cuo. The sequence goes on along the minus strand of NC_142794.1, from coordinate 27,915,409 downwards.
CAAACAAGAGTTTGGGTATGACCTCCTTCTCTCACTGTAAAAGGCTAAAACCTACAACGTCATTGGCGCTTTGCTGAAAACCAATTTTATGACAATTTTTTTTTTTGTGCTTAATATTGAAAATAAACATTAAAATTGTAGTAACATTTTGAACTGATGAGCTTTCAGAAATTAATATCATTATATATCAAATATTTATTTTAATTTATTAGCTCTTTTTAAAGTTGTTAAAGACGAATATCGTTTCACTACAAAGAAGTGTTTGGATACTGACTCCTTTCCTAACTGTTAATAAAAACCAAAAGCCTACTGTGTCATTGGCGCTTATCTGAATTAAATAGAAAAAACAAGTTTTTTTAACTGAAAGTAAGGAGCGACATTAAAACTTAAAACGAACAAAAATTATTCCGTATATAAAAGGGGCTGTCCCCTTCTTAACGCCTTGCTCTTTACGCTAAAGTTTTTTATTGTTTTAAAAAAAATAGAGTTGTGAGAAAGTCAAACTTTAGCGTAAAGAGCGAGGCGTTGAGGAGGGGACAGCCCCTTTCATATACGGAATAATTTCTGTTCGTTTTAAGTTTTAATGTCGCTCCTTACTTTCAGTTAAAAAAACTTGTTTTTTTTAATTTAATTTTTGAACGTTTTTGAATAAATGCAGGTTTTGATCTTGGCTCACCGTACATGAATAATTAAAACAAAATTTTCATATTAATTTACTTTGATTTGGTTAAATGGCTTTCTCGAAACTTGTTTCATTTTATTTACGAAAGTTTTTATTAGTAATAAATATACGTAACTTTACGTAACGAACTTCTATATTCATATATTTTTAAAACGTATATTAGGGGGTTCGCCCCCTAGTCAATACTTTGCTCTTTAAGCGAAATTTCAAATTTTGTTCCAATTCTTTAAAAATGACTGCTTAATCGCAAAGACCGTTGATTAGAATAAATAGCTCTTATGAAAGTACTAAAAAATCTTTGGCTTAAAGAGCGAGGTATTGACTAGGGGGTGAACCTAATAATATATGTAATATTTTCTGTTCGTTTAAAGTTTTGATGTTGCTGCTGTTGCAGTTGAAAAACTTGTTTTTATATATTTAATTTCTGATCTTTTTTAAATAATGCTGGGAAGTCCGGCGTCCCCTTCATAGCAATGTCCCTTTCCCCATGAAAACTTCCTTCATGGAAAGATCCTCCTACATAACCCCCGACCCCATGCACGTACGCAGGAATTTGTTTAGAGGGGGAGCAATTTGTTTCGGGGGTGGGGCCAAATCCTTCAAACCCATTATTCTGTTGGAAAAATCAGAAAATTATGAGAAAATGAAAAAAATCGTGAGATTTCGGGGGGCCCGGGCCCGGAAGCCGCCCCCCTGCGTACTTCCCTGCCCATCCCCTCCCCCCACTACCAGGAAAAATCTCCCCTGAAAACGTCTGTACTGTATACTTCCCAATAACCAATACTATATGTTAAGATTGGGTAAAATTCATAACTTTCAGCCCTCCTCCCGGGAAGTTTGGGGGATTAAGTCATCCTAAAAGACATACTTATAATATTTTCGAACATGTTGAACAAAATGGCTATCTCAAAATTTTGATCAGGTGACTTTGGGAAAACAATAAGCGTGGGAGGGGGCCTAGTTGCCCTCCATTTTTTTTTTTCACTTAACAAGAGCACTAGAACTTTTAATTTCCTTTCGAATGAGCCCTCCCACGATATTCTAGGACCACTGGGTTGATACGATCACCCCTGGGAAAAAAAAATAATAAAAACGCATCCGTGATCTTTCTTCTGGCAAAAAATGCAAAATTCAACATTTTTGTATATAGGAGCTTGATACCTCTACAGTAGGGTTCTCTGATACGCGGAATATAAATGTGTGATTTTAATTAAGGTTCTACAACTTTTAGGCAGTCTTTCCCCCTTTTTTCGAAAATCAACCAATTTTTCTCAGGCACGTAACTTTTGATGGATAGGATTAAACTTGATGAAACTTATATATATGAAATCAGCATTAAAATTTAATCCTTTTGATGTATCTATTTGCATAAAAATACCCTTTTCTAGAGTTTCGGTTACCATTTAGCCGGGTCCCAATAACCAATACTATATGAACAAAATGGCTATCTCAAAATTTTGATCAGGTGACTTTTGGAAAACAATAAGCGTGGGAGGGGGCCTAGTTGCCCTCCATTTTTTTTCACTTAAAAAGAGCACTAGAACTTTTAATTTACATTCCAATGAGCCCTCCAACAATATTCTAGGACCACTGGGTCGATACAATTACCCCTGGGAAAAAAAAGAATTAACATGCACCCCTGATCTTTCTTCTGGCAAAAATGCAAAATTCCACATTTTTTTACATATGAGCTTGAAACTTCTACAGTAGGGTTCTCTGATACGCGAAATATGATGGTGTGATTTTTATTAAGGTTCTATAGCTTTTAGGGGGTCTTTCCCTCTTTTTTCGAAAATCAGCCAAATTTTCTCAGGCGCGTAACTTTTGATGGATAGGATTAAACTTGATGAAACTTATATATTTGAAATCAGCATTGAACATTGGGTAAAGTTCATAACTTTCAGCCCTCCTCCTGGGAGCTTCGAGGGATTAAGTCATCCTAAAAGACATAGTTATAATATTTTCGTTCATGCTGAACAAAATGGCTGTCTCAAAATTTTGATCGGGTGACTTTGGGAAAAAAATGAGCGTGGGAGGGGGCCTAGTTGCCCTCTATTTTTTTTGGTCACTTAAAAAGAGCCCTAGAACTTTTAATTTCCGTTCCAATGAGCCCTCCCACGATATTCTAGGACCACTGGGTCGATACGACCACCCCTGGGAAAAACAAAAGCAAAAAAAACAAATAAAAACGCATCCGTGATCTTTCTTCTGGCAAAAAATGGAAAATTCCACATTTTTGTAGATAGGAGCTTGAAACCTCTACAGTATGGTTCTCTGATACGCTGAATATGATGGTGTGATTTTCATTAAGGTTCTATAACTTTTAGGGGGTCTTTCCCCCTTTTTTTGAAAATCAGCCAAATTTTCTCAGGCGCGTAACTTTCGATATGTAAAATGAAACATATATATTTGAAATCAGAATTAAAATCTGATTCTTTTGATGTATCTATTGGTATCAAAATTCCGTTTTTTAGAGTTCCGGTTGCCATTGAGCCGGGTCGCTCCTTACTTACGAACTGTTTGAAACCACGTTACCACGTTGAAACAACGTTCGTTACCACGAACTGTTTGAAACAAATTATATTAAAAATATTTTCTTTTCCAGTTCTTACAGCATTGAAAATAAAATACAATTACAGTGAAATAAACTCTTGAACTGATGGTTCTTTCAACAATTAATATCATTATACATCAAATATTCAGTCTGATATTGTGTATACTTTCTGTTAAAGACACATATAGTTTTCAGTAAAGCGCCAATGACGCAGTAGGTTTTAGACTTTTACAGTGGGAGAAGGAGGTCATACCCAAATTCTTGTTTGTAGTGATTTTTTTTTAATTTCAAGCTTGATTTGCATATTCAATTTAAGTTTCTCTCGTTTTAAGATTTATTTATTCATTTACATCAATATATAGTGTATGTTTGTTCCCATTGATTGTTCATTTAATTTCTGTTCGTTTTAAGCTTCATTTATGCTTCAATAGGAATTTTTTTTCTTTTTAAGCTCGATTTTCATATTCAATCTAAGCATTACTCGCTTTAAGATATATTTATTCATTTATATTATTACTTGTTGTATGTTTTTGCTATGATTGTTTATTTAATTTCTGTTCGTTTTGGGTTTCATTTATTCTTTAATAGTAATTTCTGGTTGTTTTGAGTTGGAATTTTAAAATGTATTTGTATCTGCTGAGCTTAAGTTTAAAATGGCCTTTACTTTTCGTTTAAAAAATTATTTTTCGGAAAGTTTTTTTTTAATTAATTATTGTTCGTTTTTTATTGAAAAAATTTCAAGTTTTTAAAAATTCCTTATTCCAAAATCAAACTTTAAAAAAATTAAATATTCATCAAAGTATCAAAACTGGTATCAAAGTAACAACATCAAAGTGAAAAAATGGGTTTGTGTCAACATCGGAGTTTTTATTATCTGATGTTTGAACTATTTTTAACAAAAGGCTATCTCAAAATTTTTATCAGATGGGTTTGGGGAAAAAGGGCGTGTGGGGACTAATTAAGCTTCGGTCTCTTTTGACTCTTTCAAAGTGGACTAGAACTTTCTATTTTCAATCAAATGAGCCTCTCTGAAGTTTATACGAGTATCCCTTCTATAAGAACCATATATATCCCCAGAGTATAACTAACAACGCCTGTCTCTGGGCCCTTGGGGGGGGGGGTGTAGACCCTGGGTTTTTAATATCTTATTGTTGATCTATTTTTAACAAAACAGTCTCCTCAAATTTTTATTGGATGGGTTTATCCATCCGTCTGAAACGAAATAAAATTTGGTGTGAATGTTTTTCATTGACTAATTTTTCAATATTTTCTGAACAGATTGCCATAGGTCAATGCTCTACATTTGTATTGATTCATTCCATACGTTCTAAGGGCATAACTTAGAACGCCTTCCCCCGGGCACTGCGGGGGTTGTTTTCACACCGGAGTTTTTTTTCCGACCTCTGAACTATTTTTAACAAAATGTCTATCTCAAAATTTTCATCAGATGGGTTTGGAAAAAGAGGGTGTAGGGGGGGGGGGCTAGCTGCCCTTGGATCTCTTTTGACTATTAAAATTGAGCTCGAACTTTCAATTTCCAATCAAATGAGCTCTCTCTGAAGTTTATACGAGCATCCTTTTCATAAGAACCATATATGCCCCAGGGTATAGCTTACAACGCCTGCCAGTGGGCCCTGGGGCGTTGTGACGAAATCTCAGTTTTTGTTATCTGACTTTTGAGCAATTTTTAACCTAATGGCTATCTCAAAATTTTATTGGAAGCCCTCCAATAACTTTCGACTATTGAAAAGGGCAATTTCCTATCGAATGAGCCTTTTTTGAAATTTATACGACAACGGCTTTTATAAAAACCTTATATACCCCAAGGGCATAACTTAAAACCCTTGCCCTGAGGGTTGTGGGGGAGTGTCCTCCTCAAAATCATATTTTCTATCTGGAAATCAACTACGCTCAACAAAATGGCTATCTTAAAATTTGATTGGATGTGTTTGGATACATGATGGGCGTGGGGAGGGGGCTAGTTGCCCTCCAATCACTTTCGACTATTAAAAAGGGCACTATCCCTTTGAATTTCCAATCGAATGAGCCTTTTTTTGAAGTTTCTACGACAACACCTTCTATAAAAACCTTATATGCCCCAGGGCATAACTTAAAACCCTTGTTCTGAGGGTTGTGGGGGAGTGTCCTCCTCAAAAATATATTTTTTAATCTGCAAAATCAGCTATGCTGAACAAAATGGCTATCTCAACAATTTCGATTGGATGTGTTTGGGGGAATGATGGGCGTGGAGGGGGGGGGGGTAGTTGCCCTCCAATCACTTCCGACTATTAAAAAGGGCAATATCCCTTTGAAATTACAATCAAATGAGCCCTGTTTGAAGTTCTTTCAAAAATATTTACTATAAAAACCTAATTTGCACCCTGGGCATTAGTTAAAACCGTTGTTTCAATGGTTGTGGTGGATTGACTTTAACAAAAACATATTTCCTATTTGAAATTCAACTATGCTGATTAAAATGGCTATCTCAAAGTTTTGATTGGATGTGTTTGGGGGAATGATGGGCGTGGGGGGGGCTAGTTGCCCTCCAATCACTTTCGACTATTAAAAAGGGCACTAGAAATCTTGATTTCCAATCGAATGATTCCCCTTTCAAGTTTCTACGACGACCCTTTCCATATGAAGTGCCTCTGGGAAAAAAAAATTATAATAAAACATTGGAGCCGTATGGCCTTTACTATAGGCAACGCTATAGTGTTGCCTCTAATACTAAAGCATATTTCTTATAATTTAATACTGGATATTACCCACTATTGGTATTATAGCTGGTGAGAGCAAAATGCTGCTTGATAAATCAATCCAATATTTCTGTATGCTGTTCAATTACTTCACGGCTATTAAAAAATATTTAGTTTTACGCTTATGTTTTTAACATAATTTTAATTTTATACTGAAAGTTACTAATATCGAAACTGGCTTAAGACTATGAAAAGCTTTACAGATTCATTTATTGTTGTCAGGCTACATACTCACTTTTAACTCTTAAATCAATAATCCTGTTTTTTATACTTGACTTTTGTGTTTTCAGTAAAGCGCTAGTTTTGTATAATCCTAAAAGCATAGGGAAACATACTCAGTTGGTTTATTTGTACTAGTTTCACTAATATATATATTAAATAGGCTCTGAAGTAATAGTATTTGTCCGTTTTAAGTTTCAACTTTACTCTTTACGTCCTTCGGAAAAACTTTGCTTTTTTAAATTAATATTTACAAGATAAATGGATAAGGTTTTGCAGCATAAAGGAAGTCTTTTTGATTCCCTGTGGCACCTATACGTAGTGGCAAAAGAAACTTTGGGTGAAGTTTTTTTTAAAGTGAATTTAAGAAATTAGGAGTTAAAGTTGACTATTTAAATTAGGGTGAAAGTAGTAATCTAAGTTATACTTTTCTTGGCCCAATAGGAATCTCCATGCTATTCGCTTGGCCCAATAGGAATCTCCATGTTATTCTATCGCGCCTCTACACCTTTTCAAAGAGAGTGAGTACTCTCTCATATGTCATTATACTTCTGGTCCTTTATGTTCCATCCTGTGCTATTTGGGATTACATAATAAGTTATGAAGGACAGGCTTCTGACATACTTTATGTAGACCAGATTTCTACTTCATAATATATGGCATACATGCCTTTTAGGGTAAATCCGTGTCAGAAAACCAGTGTGTCTTGTTTAGGTGTTAATATATTCAGTTTTTTTTAGTATAAAATCGAGTTTTAAATTATAATTTTATACAGTTTGAATACTTCATTCGTTCTATTGATATTTATATTTTACGATCATTTACATTGGTAGAGATATGGAATCTTCTAAGCGACTTCTGGTGAGTAAAATTTTTTTATATTATAATAAAAAGAAATCAATTTTTGTCTCGCAATTAAGTTAAGGAAGAATTTCCTTTACCTTCATTACTTACGCTTTTTTTCACCGTGCTGTTAGCTCTTTTAAAAAGCTTCCTATGTTAATTAAAACAGTCCATTTGTTTCAATTTAAGTAAATATTCAAAAAAAAAAAGAGGCAGGTTCTCTTCGATTTTGGCTCATTGTATATGAAAAATTAAAATAGAAATTGGATATTAGTTTCGGAAGATTTAATCCGGATATGAAGGATCACCCCCTCCTCAATATCATGCTCTTTACGCTAAGGCTTTTAGCACTTTCAAAAAAGCTTCCTATTCAAATTAAAAAGTCCCTGTTTTTTTTCTTCAAATTTAAGTAAATATTCAAAACAGGGTAGTCAATTTCGCCATAAAATAATCAAATCACTTTAAATGCTTCCACCTAAAGAGGGTGTTAATATTCAAACAGGGTGGGTAGTTTCACCAATAAAATAATCAAATCCCTTTACGCTCTTCTATCTGAAAAGGGATGTTTTCTCACTCTCTGATAAAGAGTATGTTTACACATTTGTTGGCTAAATGGCTTTCTCAAAATTCAGTTACGAATTAACTTATATAACGAAACTTCTATATTTATATGTTTTTATCACATGTATTAAGGAGTTTACCCCTAGTCAATATGTCGCTCTGTACGCTAAAGTTCGAATTTTGTTCAAATCACGAACTCTTGAATCACAAAGACCGGTTAATTAGAATAGATACCTCTTTTGAAAAGGCTAAGAAAAAACTTTAGCGTAAAGGGGTGATGTATTGGCTAGAGGGCGAACCCCTTCATATACTTAATAATTTTTTTGGTTTAGGCTATGTCTAGGAGTCTTTTTTCTTCCTTTTTTCCGTGATTTTAAGTATTTCGCAATTTAGGAATATAAAGTCTTAAAAGCTTTGCATATAAAATTGAAATAGATCTATAATTTTCAACTTTTTGTGTTTGGTACTATGGAATTGAAAGGCCCAGTGCCCTCCATCGATACTCTTAATAAGTAAAAATTAAGCTAGCTAATTAAATTGTGTCATTTTTCAACTTTCGGGGGTTTGATACTGTGGTATTGAAGGAGCAGTGCCCTCCAGTAAGCTAAATAGTTTGAAAACTGAAAATGATTTTTATTTTAGAATACTGTTGATCAGCCATCGCAGCAAAAGCATACAAAATTTCATGAAGCCTAGGACAACGCCGAGACAGGATTAATCAAATCACTGAATGCAATCAGACCAACTGTAATTCGCGTCGCATCACATTCCGAAGGAAAGGAGGAATCTATTGGGCTAGCTTCGATTTTTGACTTATGTGTAAATAGATATTTTTAAAGTATTTTTATAATTTTGAATATCAACTCCTTATATGCTTGCGGTGAATAATGCTATTTCGCTATTGACGTGTAAAAATTTGTGACCCGATATAACTGATTCACCATGTATATATTTGGGGTAATAAGATACAGGAACCTTATGGGTGTTACAGTTTAATAGGCATGTCAGCTTCATTTATGATTTAGTTTTTATTTAAAAAGATACTTTTTAGAATAAGTGTTTTTAATTCATTCTGTATGAGTAACATTCGAAACACAAGGAAGATTCGAACAAAAATCTAAGTAACTTTTTTTTGAATATTCATATTCAGCATTCAACGAACTTTTAATGTTGAAATTTATATTTTAACTAATAGGCTGTTGTGCAAAAGGTTCGAAGCTGAGCCATCGTCGAAATGGGACACAAGATACTTGTCTGTTATATGGAAAACATTCCAATAAGTGAATTTGTATTAATACAAATAAAATACACACGAAAAAAACGATAATTATATAGAGAAAAAATCTATAATTGTCAACTTTTTGTGTTTGATAGTATGGAATTGAAGGCTCAGTGCCCTCCGTTAATATTCTGAATAAGTAAGAATTGAACTAGCTAATTAAATTGTGTCATTTTTTCAACTTTTGGGAGTTTGGTACTGTGCTATTGAAGTGGCAGTGCCCTCTCGTAAGCTAAATAGTTTGGAAACTGAAAATGAGTTTTATTTTTGAATGCTGTGAATCAGCCATCGAAACAAAAGTGTTCTAAGTTGGATGAAGCCCAGGACAACGCCGAGACAGGGATAATCGAATCATTAAATTCAATCAAGCCAAGTGCCAGCTCTATACAGACCACTATGCAACCAGGAAGAAAATTCAAGAGGGAATGGATGCTTTCACATAATGCATCAGTCTCATTCGGTCAAGATCGGGAGGACACTCCTCTTCATGCTTTGCCAGGGACTTCAGATGTACAAGTGCAGTTTGAATTTGTAAATATACATATTTTTTTTTCTTTCCGTTTTTTCGAAAAATAAGTCAAATTTTCTCAAGCGTGTAACTTTCCATGAGTAAAACTAAACTTAAATTTGTTTCTAAACTATTCTATAATAATCTTATTTTATTTTCTTTCATTAGCATTAACCAAATTAGCAGTATATAAAAGAGTGGTTATAACGCAGAAGTACCAAATAGCTTATCATAATTTTCTATATATTTTTCAACCTTACCTGTAATTTCTCTTTTAAGCAAGATATTTTCTAATGCAAAAATCCATTATTTCATTAAACAAGCTCCATATAAACAAGCCACTATTTCACAGTTGGCTATTGAACAAACAAGCTTAAATTAAGATATGTTTGCAGTTAGCTTTGTGCGTAGTCAGCTCTTATCAAAATAACCCATCGGAAGGGTAAAAAATTTGAATGTTAATCTGACAGCTAAAAATGAATGTTAATCGCTCGTTACAAAGTGGTCCAAATAACCGGATGTTTTGATCTTAGAGATGAAGAGATTAACGCGGGAGAGGGGTTCTTAATAATTTCAAATGGGACAGCGCAGGGATGTCAAAAACAAAAGGAACATGCAGAAATTATGTTTAGAGATTATTTGGGCGAAACCGTTTTAGAAACTTTAGGGAATTATTTCGGCGAAACAGTTAGAGACATTTTAAAAGATGATTTTAGAAGATGTTTTAGAAAAGGATTTGAGGGTGAAACTCTGGGGTCGTTATAATACACAAGTTCTATTTGAACAGTGTTGTGAGGTCCTCTACCCCAACTAGAAAGGGCTCCGAACCCCCTATCCCAACCCTGAAGGAAGCTCCCGGTCCCCAAAGGTCCCCCGGGCTCCCAAAGGACCACCCAGCCCCCCATTCAGGTAAACACACGACTAGAAATGAACATGATTTTTCAACTTTATGAAATAGTGCTTATTTCACATTGAAAATAAAACCTTTTTTCTACAGATTAATGAAATAGCACCGTCATTGAGTGATGAAACATCAGCATTTACTGGACCAATTCTATCACCACCAATGGAGTTCAGAGACGAACCTACATTAGTTCTAGATAATATGGAATGGCATAGGGGTTTTCTTAATGATGTTTTTGGAGACATAGCTACCCTAGACGATTTAACTTGTAATATTGACATGATAGAGGATCCGGAGTGGGTAGATAGATTTATGCGTGAACATTTAGGCGATGTTACTAGTGCAACTGAATCGGGTCCTCATATAGAAATCACGTCACAGGACAATACAGGCTGGCTCGATCAATTGTCTCCAAACACCTTGGAATATGTACTAGCAGGCCTAGGGGACCTCATGCCATCTCCAACCATTGCAATTGAACAGACTGGGGGTGGCGTAATTGACAATTCTATGTCACCCCCCACAATTCCACTTAATGATACAGCAACAACAATGCAAATTGTTGGACCTAATTTTTCCGGGGACATTTTTGACGACGACTTTACTATTAGTGAATTGGATCCTGTATAAATAGGTGCAGGACATGAAAATAGTGGTATGTCCCCGGAACTACGTGAATTTTATTTGTTAGAGTCTGCTCTAAGTCACTTACAAACATATAGGGTAGATTTTAACCCACCCGAGGAAAACGTGATTGACGGGAGCATTATTTTAACTGACCCTGTGAATGTTCTCCATAGCTACATCGACAGACTTCGAGCACAAATTTAGATTCAGATTCAGAATTGGGGGGGTGGGGGGTCAAGGGGGGATTAAAGCATCATTAAATCAAAAAGTTTATTTACAAAAGGGGACATCTGGGGATACTTTTTACTTTCATTTTTCAACTGGCAACCAGACTTTTTACCCTGGTCTAAATGAATTTGAAAGGATCTTTTTCAACCGGGTAAATAAATTAATTTAGATTTTGGACACGTTTAATGAGAGGGGAAGTGGGTCAACCATTTTATACATTGAACAAATGGATCTGAACCTCAGTAGATTAAAAAAAACTTTATTTTAAGGGGCGCGGGTAGTAGACGAAGAATAAAATGCCACCCAGATTTGTTGGCTACAGGAGGGGTTCAGAGTTTCGAATTTGACACGGGGCTACATTGCTTTGATTTGCATTTGTACCACCACCCCATAAAACATTAAAAAAAATTCATCAATGAAAAATATAGACAGAATTTCTCGTGCCGGTGGAGAAACTTTCCCTCAAATAAATTTTGACTGTTTAGAGGGGAAATATCCGGTGTCCGTGAAAGAAATAACCATATTAGAAAAAGCAAATGAAAATCATGGGTTGGGGGTGGTTGTTCTCCAGTATGACACGGAATTTGTAAAAGGGGGAAAGAAACCAAATAAAAAAGGGGTTTTGTATTCAGTTAGGCCACCGATGATAGATAATGTTAAAAATTGGGTTTGGGTTATTTAAAAGCCTCCCAAAGATGTAATTTTCTATGGTCATTTTTTCCCCATTACAGCAAGAAGTCGACTCTTATCCCATAGGCGTGAAGAAAGGGGATCGTCACTATTGCCCCATGTGCCTTTCCCCATTTCGAAATGAACGAACATTCTCAGATCACATGAGACATTGCAAAATTCATGGTAATCAAAGAATAGAAATGTCGGCAGAAGGCAAAGATACTTTACAATATAAAAATTTCCAAAATTCTCTGCTACAAGTTGAGAAAGTATGTTTAGATTGTGAATAAAGGATGGTGGATGTATCAGACCCATCATGGCCAAATATAATCAAGGAACACAAACTAGGTGCGTGCTCTTCCGTACAGGCTTGTTATGATTGTAATAATAAAATGCATCCTGACGAGTTTTTTGGCTTTAGATGAGGAGGGTAGTATGAAATAGTTATTGATATATGTGATAGCCACAGAAGACGCTGTAATTTCATGTTTGCGTCTCATCAACTACGCAATAATATTATCAGATAAGGAGAAGCAGGCAATAGAAAAGGGGACAATTTGTTGGGTTTGTAGGAGTGTTCTTGCCCCAAATGACGCTGTCCAGTATAACAATCACCTTATTGATCCCAATTCAACGAGAAAAAGTAACTTTCGGGGGTGGGCTCAAAATTCACGTAATTTAAAAATTAAACAGCAACTCTTTCTTCCAATTTTTATACATAACTCTAACTACGATCTGAAGTATGTGCTTCCAGCAATGGCAAATCTTCAAAGACATGGAACAGTGGATGATGCATGGGTGATAGACAGCTTTTCCTACAAAATAATTACTAAATCGTCGGAAAAGTTGCTTGTTTTGGAATTTATGCGGAGAATGTTGTTGAAGACGACATTGAGTACACGAATAAAATTCGCTTTTTTGGTTCCTATAGTTTTCCCTAAATCATTGAGCGAATTAATTCAAGTGCAGAAAAACGATGACGGCTGCAACGCTTTCCCCCTTCTCAAGCAACAATTTCCAAATTATTTATATGATTTGTTGACAGTCAAGGGCATATATCCTTATGATTATTATTGTTCCATGTCGAGATTTGCCGAGGAAACTATTCCATCGATTGAATCGTTTTACGACAGTCTACACGATCGTAGGTGCACCCCCGATGAATACAGTTTTGCTAAGAAAGTGTGGGCAGAGGGAGGGTGTAAAAATGGGTTTGAATACTGCAAGCTATGTTTGTCGAGTGATGTGTTAACTTTGTTAGACATTATGTGTAAAAATACGGACAAAATCTATTGGGAATTTAATCTTGATTTGGGCTATTATTTTTCATATCTTCATTTGGTGATGGCCCTCATCCTAAGAATTAGCAGGGAATAAATTGGGCTTTTCACAGACATCGATCAGCATCTGTTCATCGAAAGGTCAATGAGGGGTGGATTTGTTTTTCACGGGGATCGTATCTTGGAAACTGATCCAACAGGAGAGAAGACGGGGACAAAATCAGAAGCAGTTTTCCTTGATATGAATTCTCTCTTCCCCTCGGCCATGTCCTAATATGCGCTACCTTGCGGTGACTATAAATGGCTCAATGACGCTTAAGCTTCCCGTTTCCCGAATCTTGACAGTGTAGAGAAGAATGAACCGGTTGGATAGTTTTTTGAAATTAATGGGGAGACTCAAGTTGAGCTACACGATACAGTAAAGGATTTTGTTATCCCGTGCATCAATCGACCTGTGACTAAGGACTCTTTGAGCCCTCGCAATAGGCGTTTAGTCGAGGTGAACGGATTTCATTGGTCACCATCAAAACAAAACTTATTGCTGACCTTCTACCGAAAAAAATATTGTTGTACATCATGGGACTTTAAAATGGATCTGCAACAACGGTTTCAACGTCACAAACGTTCATAGAGCGCTCCAGTTTAGTCAAAAACCCTATCTGAAAACGTTTGTTGACACTTTTGTCAAGAAACGTTCTGAAGCGCAGACAAAATCCGAAAAAGAAATTTATAAGCTCATTTTGAATTCGGCTTTCGGTAAAATGTGTGAGAGTGTTCGCAATAGGAATCGTTGTGACGTCGTGACCAATCCCGAACAATGTGCTCGAATAATTGCCGATCCAAATTACACTTCCTTCACGATCATTGGCCCAGACATGGTACTATTCAATAGGAAAAAAAGAAGCATTGTCCTGAATAAAAATATTGCTGCAGGCAGTGCGATCTTGGAGATCTGTAAGAAGTTCTTGTTGTAATTCTACTACAATATGGCTAGGGTACAATGGCCGGAAAAGGGGCAAGTAGAGGTCTGCTACGGGGACACAGATTCTCTACTGTTAAAAGTAAAAACCCCAAATCTAATTGATGATTTGGCACATGGTGAAATTATTAGCTCACGGATGGACTACATCAATTGGAATTGGCTTTACCCAGAGCTAGTGAAACGTCGGGCGCCAAATCAGCTTTTATTTTTTAAATCAGAAACGGGAAGCGACATGATTTCCCGTGATATGTTTGTAAGTCCGAAGGAGTAATTTATACAGACACATGATAATTAAATACTGAAACGTTGCAAAGCAGGGCCCGCACATTATATGGATAAGAATTTCAATAAGGACATTTAGATAAATTGTATTGTTCAAACTACAATTCCACGGGCCAAATTGCCAGCATTTTGCTCCAACAACTACAGGAGCTTAACTGTAAATGTAGAAAAAATTGCCATGAGTACCATTTCCGACAAGGTCTATGTTTGTCAAGACGGTGTGACTACCCTTCCCCTTGGGCGCTATTTAACTTCAGACCGGGCCAAATGTGTTATCCTTAGGGAAAGTCTCGGTTTGAAAAAAGTCCAGTAATTTTTTTCCTAAGACCTGGGGGAGGCCTCGCGGCCCGGGGAGGGGGGGGGGCACCCGCAAGCGGGGGCGCACCGCCAGCCACTACCAAAGTTATCTTTTTTTACTTAGAGCAGATTTTTTTTTTGTAAATGTTTCATTGAAATTAAAAGGTGATATTATTTTAAGTGCTTTATTCTACTAAATGTTGTATTTTTTCTATAAATAAAAAAACAAAAAAAAGTGTATTTATTTAAGTGTTTTTTCTCTGTGCCTATGTAAATGTTGTATTTTTTATTATAAATAAATTTAAAAAAAAGTGTTTTTTTTTCATGTTTAATGTGCTTTTTTCAATGTAGTATTTTTTAAGTATTTTTACTTTTTTATGCATATAATAAAAAAAAATATGATTCTTTATTCTTCTTCTTATTATTATTATTCTTTAATATAGTAGTAGTAGTAGGGAAATCATTTTGTCATTAGAATGTCTCATTCCAGGATTAGGTTTACTAGTGAAATGTTCAAGGGAACCATTTTATATTTAAAACGTAACTCAAGTTGATGCTGTAAGGGCCGTCAAAATCGAAAGGTACAGCATACTCAGCTAAAATATTTAAAAATTGCGACAACATATTTTTAGAAAAACCGAAAAAAATCTACTATTGTTACAGTATTTGGAAGGAGTCATATAATAAACTAAAAACAATTGCCACGACGGGATTGGTGCAGATACAATTCATACAGGGACTTGATGTTTTCAGCATTATTAAACCAAACTCTTGGCTGATTTCATTGACGATCTGGCTGAATCTATTGAACAATGGTCCCAGGAAATGCTACAACTGTTCACTGTTCGCTCTCATCATGAACAGATTTCCGTTACTCTGGTTCTACACAATCTCTTTCATCAGAGCAAATGTATGCAAACAATTGCATTGAACTGCACCTACTATATCATCTACAGAGTTGTTCGTGATTCCAGCTCGCTAATAACTCTCAATAAACAGATATAACCGGGCGCCCCTAAATTTCTGCTCTCAGCATACAATCAGGCAAATAATAAACCCTACGGCTATATCCTATTAGATCTTAATCAAAATACACCCGAGGATCTGCGTGTAGTCACAGATATTTTTGACAATGAAATTACAGTATATCTCCCCGTGAACACTAAAAAGACCTATTAGTCGATATCATGACACTGAAGAAACTACATGAAAATAAACATCTGTTTTCAGTTCTAAGCACTTCAAAACCCTCACTTAGGAAAGCCATACTTAAACATGGCATTGACAATGATTTCAATAATCTAATATCTGAATTTTTTTTAAAATTGGCCGAGGTTAATGTTCAACTGCCAGAAGTAGTTAAGCAGTAGGCAAAGCAACATAGTTCCATTTTACATACATTGGCCTCTAAAAACAAAGGAAAGAATTTTAAAAAGAAACGACTTCTTCAGGCGGGCGGTAGCTTTTTCACACTTTTACTGCCAATAATTGCAGAACTTGCAAACAGTTTTCTCTAGTGAGAATGGCAAAACCCTATAAATTGACTCCAATAGAACTCGCTCTCTCACCCATGGAACACTTTGAGAAGAATCTGAGTAAATTCATTTACAACAAGAATATTGAGGATGATAATAATCTGCTTTTACTTCAAGATACACTTCGCTGAGTAGAGGAACATAAGCCCTTTCGGTCGAAGGCCACTGCTGCTATTAATCACAAAAAGGAAACATCTCCTCAGGATTCTGCTGCTGCTGGAACAAAATTAAAGAAGGAGGAATTGGATTCAATTGTATTGAAAATTGTAAATCTAATGCCCCACTAATAGCGTTATAAAAGTAAACGACTCCTAACCTATCTCATGGAAAGTGGTCAAAAGCATATTCAAGTTTATAAAAATGTGATAGTTATTGTTAGACTATGCTAGAGCCAAATTATAATCTACAACTCGAATGACATGGCATCAACCCGAAACTGACAATTACAATATGACGAACGACTACAAAGCATCTATCTTGCATCAGACTTTTTCGACACCCAAAAAGGCAATAGGAACGTTCTAAAAAAAATTAAACGTACCTGCACCATCAGTAGTATAAACAATACCAATGAAATATGAAGAGGAAGAAGAAGAAAGGTTTAAATAAATCTTGAAAATTACTAGCACGACAAGGGGAAAAAACTTGACAATGGTGGCGAGGAAAAAATAATAACGTATCACGTCACCATCACCAACCAAAACTAGTATACAAAAGGGTATCTGACGTTACACAGCATGTTTACGTTCAAAATGGTTGAAGTTCTGAAAGGTGCTTATGAAAATATTGGTGAGGCGGGGAGTTTAAGTTCCCCCAACACTCTTTCCAAAGTCACTGGTGTTCACACTAAGAGTGTACAAGACTGTCTACAAAATGAATCAAGTTACACTCTGCATAGAAATCATAGACTTCGTGCCAATCAATATCGAAAAACTAAAGCCTTTTACCCACTGCATATAATGCAAGCAGATCTCCTGTCTCTAGATGAGGTTCAACGACCTCACAATACACCGTACAAGTACATTCTACTTGCAATCAGTGTTTTTAGTCGATATGCACATGCAATTCCATTGCGAACAAAGAGAGGCGTTGAAGTTGCTCAGGCCATTGAAAGGATTCTCGAACAGGATTCATATAAAAAAATTCAAACGGATCGCGGTAGTGAATTTGTTAATCCCCATGTTGCAAAAGTACTAGTGAAATATAATACACTGCTCTATCATAGTCATAGTCCTATAAAGGCTGCACTGGCCGAACGATTGATAAGAAATATTCGTGTTTTAATTTCAAGATATTGTACATTGAAAAATACACCTGCTTTTATTCATGATTTAGCTAAAATCATATTGATTTACAATCAACGACCTCATCGATCATTGTCCAACTCTACGCCAACGGAAGTTCATCATTCTGATCATAATACAATTGACACCTTTCTTAAACAATATTCCAATGAAACGATTGTCAAGAAGAAAAATAAATTCAATGTTGGTGATACTTTTCGAATTAATAGAACAACTAATGTTTTTGAAAAGGGGAATTACTTGTGGTCCACAGAACTTTTTAAAGCGGCAAAAATCCTAGACACTAAACCCCTAACTTATCGCCTGCGTGATACCAAAGATGAAGAGATTTTCGGTGGCTTTAATGACTATGAACTATGAAAAAGTTAAAAATAATAGTGAAATCTATCAAATTGAAAAGATATTAAAGACACGTACTCGCAGGGGTAAGAAACAGTTACTTGTTCGGTGGCTAGGATACAACTCTGATTTTGATTCTTGGATCGGTGTTGAAGATATTGACAATTCCCAATGATTTCTATGTAACTTTCATGTCCAATGTTTCCGATCCTCTCTACAATGACTTGAATACGACAAGTGACTTTTGGACAAAACTCTCCCCCACCATCAAATTTGACGGTGCGTATCGAAGTGGCTCTTGTCGACTGTATTTTCAAAAATACCTATGACATCCTGAGAAAGGAGCGTTTGTATGATATAAAAGTTATACCATTCGATTGGACCCTCTTTGTCGACTATGAATGGGTTGAAGCACTTAAATCTAGCGAATATCCACATGCTAAATTGATGTATATTGAATATGATGATATGAGAGATTTGTGTCGTACAATCAATAGAAAAATCTCATATCGTAGGAATGGTACATTCCACTTTCATTATGCATTGGAACATGATATGATTTACATTACCTCAGCTATTGACACCGAAATGATTATTTTCAATGATAATCTGAGAGATCTTATTTACTTTAAACAGAATCTGATCAATGGGAAAAATTCTGTCACCGTTTACGGGATGAATCAAGTTATTTTTGCTGATTATCCACCTGGTTTTACCTCGGACTCTTGGATTTTTTTCTATTCATCCTTTGTGTAAACATCGAGAGTTGGTAATTCAAATGTCCCCCTCCTACGTGTTCTGGAACGAAAAACAACTAATGAACTTGTTCATCACTATAATATAAAGCATCTGCAGTATGTTCCTGTAAACACTTCGTGTTTGGAACTCTGTCAGTTAACACGAAGAAGTGAATTGGGTGATCCTTTAGCAATAACAAAAGGCTTAGCAGTGATTACATGTAATTTTCGACCCATTGTCGGCGACAGCACCATCACCTAAAATGAACAATAGAAGAATTCTATTTGTCTGTCCCGATATCGATTGCTATGTTGATGCTTTGAGTCCACGTTAAATAGATAACAGACCGGACTGTCACTTGAAGCGCACCGCAATGTCAAGCTTTGGTTTTGATAGTAGGGTTGCTAGGCGGTATTGCACTATATTACCCCTGGATAGAAAACACCTAGTACCTGGTGCATCAAATTTGGGGCAATAGCGCTGCGGGGCTGTGGGTCGGACAATACTATTAAGAAGAGTGTTGAGGACAATATTATATATTCAGTGAGAGTCGCTGGTGAGTAATTAAAATCTCGGCAAAATGGGGAGGGATTGAAAAGGATGCGTGCACGTCATTCACTCATCAGTCTCCACCCAGGCGGGAAGCGAAGGACATCAACAAGGACTTTGAGGAATAAAACAATGAAGACCAATAAGCGGAAGAAGAAAAAGTAAAAGATTGTTAGATCAAATAAGGATTTCTTCCCTTAAGATGACTTATCTCCCCCACAAGGAATCATACCCATCGATCAGTTCCTCATTGAATCTATTTCAATGCTGCAAATGTTGATGTCAGTGTCAAGTATGGCTACTATGAACAATTTCACCCCCAACAATCCCTCTCGGAAAATATACACTTTCAAATATTTTCCAATGAAGATTATTTCATTGATTTGTCATCAACATTTATTGATTTAAATGTTGTGGTGAAGAAAAATTCGGATAATACAACTCCAAATACTGGCGATGGTCTCTCCTATGAGAACTTGATTTTACAGAATCTATCCGAACAAATCAGTACATTTATTAATCGTACATTAGTGAGCACTAGCAATAATTTATCAAACTATGCAAGCTATTTACAATTTATGACGATGACACCAAAGACATAGAAGGAGTTGAGAAGACAATCATTGGGCTATGCATATCGATCAGGTGTTGATACTGATGGCGAGTTGACAACTGCAGTGACCCAGGAGTATCAACTGGTTGGAATATCAAATCATGAGATTCAATATATCCCAATGGCTACCCCCCCAATGTCAAGATTGACATAAAGCTGGAGCTCGTACCATTAAAGATCATTTAGTGCAAAACATTACCTGCAAAATCCGATGAATATTTTATCTTTCCTTTTATAACTATCCACGCTCGATAATAATAAGATCTGAGACCTGTTGCATTTTTCGCGAACATGCTAATATCCAATAGCAACGCAACTTAACTTCTTGTCCCCCATATGATCACCAATCAACGTCACATTGCCACCAGCTCTCGTAGCTATTGCGATTCATCATTTATCAATGTAGAAATCCCATCAAAATTGGCTTTGGCCTTTGTGAAGAGTGGCAGTGCCATTGGATCCTGGACTGAATCCCCCCATGATTTTAATTTTTTTCGTCTATCTAGCCTCGTGTGCAAAGTGAATGGTATTCCACTGTACACTCTATTGTTTGACAAAAATCCTAGAGAACTCTGTACGAGTTGACCATGCAATCCCTAGATCATGACTCTCAACTATTTGAAAATGGAATAACCGATTCAATGTTTTCAAAAAGTCATGGGGTAGTTGTTTTTAACTTGTCAGGGACTCATTATATGACCATAGTACGGACAGGGACTTTCCTTTATGAGTGTACATTTGCTTATGTTCTGACTGAGAGTATCACGCTAATATCACTGAGTCAATTTGAAACCTATTGGGAAATCACACCCGACAACAGTGTTCTACTAGACCTAGCACTATGAACACAAACCAAATAATCAACGTATTTGGTATGGATCCATACATGTCCCAGTACAAGTCCTATTGCATACCTTCGGACTTCATTGAACAAATTCCAAGCGTTAACAACACCTTAATCATTGTTAATAACAGCCCATCGACTTTGAAGACCAGTCATTGGCTATGCATCTTTCAAACATCCGAGAATATTGAATTTTTTTATCCTCATGGCCTATCGTATAAATTCTACACCCCAGACATCAGCAACTTAATTGAAAGCAGTGGGAAAACCATTATTCAAAATCAACAAAGAGTAAAGGATTTAACGACTAAGACATGTGGCTTTCATGCACTACTCTTTTTCATGTTCAGATGTCGTGGCTATACCTACAAGCAGTTTCTGAACATCTACGTTGACTTACCTCGATTGAACGACTTTCTAGAGGAAAATATACTTACAAGCGTATTTAATATTGATTTTAGTGCCCTACGAATAAAATGCTCTAAAAATGTATGTGAAATTGTTTATTAGTAAAAAAAAATTATATACATGATAAAACGACTTTTCTACTCTTTAGATTTCATCCTCTACTATGTATTTGTCGACAACAACTAGTGCAGGTAGATTATCTGAATTCACAGTGTAATGATCCTGATGTACTGCAATGTCAGGGTCACATTTTCTACAGTAGAGCGTGACTTCACTCTTGTCATATCTCTTTGTACAGTCATTGATACTATTCTCATTCATTCCATATAATTCACATGTTTCAATATTCTTATTTGAAGCAATTTCACAAACAGTGTCCTCAAGTGGCGAATCACATTCCGTTAGAGCCAAATAAAAATCAGTGGGTCTATAATCATAATGCCCATTGTCTTCACAACTATGACTTAGAAACCATATTCTTTTATTATTCCAACAGTTAAATCGCTAACCCGGTTCCTCCTCCCAGAACAATCTAGAACCACTGCGATACCAATCTCGTAGCAATAAGCTAAAATCACGGTTAGAATTGTTTCAAATCATCCCGGGATATGTATTGTCTCACTGATTACATTTATCATAGTGACAATTGGAGCATAGATAGTCACTAAGATGAGAGTCACACACCTCTTCAAGACAGGAATTACAACCTTTGATTTTTACAGCACATCCTTTATGCAATTTACACGTGTTGCATAATCTACACTTGTCATCATACTCCTCAAACGTTTGGCAATTTTCACATGATGACCAGCTGCCCAGTGTGTACATACATAGTGGACATGTATGGAACATTTTTTTATGTGTTGTCATTCTCACTGCCACAATGAAACTGAGCTAGCAACAACAAAAAATTGTCTGGGATAGAGAGAGAGGAGTAAATCATCCTTGAGCACCATTTTTCTCATGAAAAAAGTCCTAAATTTCTAAACTAATGTTTAAAAGCATATCCACAATATCATTTTGCCGTGTCGTGATCAATATATCAATAAATTGTCTAAATGCATTTGGACTACGACGTAGAAGTTTCATACAGTAGTCTAATGACGAAGAATCAGTTTTCATTATATCGACAAGCATTCCTCGAGAAAATATCTTCCTTTGAATAGACAGCTCTAGAAAATCGTCATCTAGAATCAAACGTTTTTCCATAAGAACTAGATTACCCATGATTCGCTCTTTCTCGAATCTATCCATTTTTTTAGTCCTAACACTCTCACAACCAACTTCAGACTGACCAGAATTTTTTCTACTCTAAAAAATATACGCTAGTCTACTATAGAAAGAAAAATACCTTTGATTTAGAAACAATTTTATTGAACATAAATACAATAATAATAATATTCACCGATATATTTTGTTCTCGTCAATATATTTCGATAGGACATCCAATACAGACCGAAGTTTATTTATATGGAGAATATTCACGTTTCCAGCAAAACATAGTTGTTCCTCCTGTTTAACTTTGCTTAATTATATCACGTATCTAGCACGCATAGTGTCCCATTCAAGATATAGTCTAAAACCTGCAGTTTTTCCCATAGCCACATTGGTTTCTCGTATATCATTGCTGCTGCTGCTGTCGGTTCCATTATTAATCTCCAATAATGAAAATACACCGCTCATTTTTCTCTACTAATATCCTCTCAAATAAATCATTCTCTTTGAATTCAATTCTCTTACTAATATGAATTGTAAAGAAAACTATTCCTTTTATTCAAATCCCAATCACCAATCAAGTTATCGTATATGGAGTAACCTCCGCTCTCTGAATGACTTTTAAAAAACAGATGTTGACTAAAAAACCAGTCTGCTTAAGTTATATAATTACGACCATACTCTCAAAACATGTTTGACCACATTATACCTCGCCAACTTAAAAAAAAATGTCCACGTCAAACTGTGTGAGAGGATACTCACTCTCTTTGAAACGGTGTAGAGGCGCGATAGAATAACATGGAGATTCCTGTTGGGCCAAGCAAATAGCATGGAGATTCCTATTGGGCCAAGCAAGGTATAACTTAGATTACTACTGGTGAATAGTTTACCACTAGGGAGAAAGCTATGGTAGAAGGGTCCATACATTTAACCTATGGGTGGAAATATAGATAAGAGTGTGAATCTCATGATATTTGAGTCCAAAGAATTGATGACTTAGCGATAGAAGTTGTACGGATAATGTATGTTTAAATGGAGGATAGCTAGCGAGTATAGTGAATGATGAGAGCTTTGTAAGTGTTGCAAGATTTGGATCATTTCTTAGACTAGCAATAGAATCCAGATATAGATCTTTATAGTCATGTAATTTTGTTCTTTGTGTAGCACATATTACTTAAAATTAAATTCCCATTTTGTAGTGTCATGGCCTTAGGGCTTTTAGAGTAATAAACATTATTATTATTAATATTATTTTTACTATTATTCTAATAAACAATAAAAAACCTTCCAATGTAAAAGGGATATATAAAAGGGATGTACGAAGTAAAACTAAAACCCAGTTGGAACAAAACAATTGGCAGATGTACAAGGAATTTTAAGATGATGAAATTAAAATAAAAAAGTTCCCTGCTTGTATTGTTCACACGTACGAAAATATTACCCTACAAAACACTAACAATTCAGTGCAGCACCAAACCTACTGAAGCCGACATAGCTGGACCCACTCCTCTTTCACCGGTCCATTCAAAGGAATATTTACTCCCTCTGATATCGTTCCAACTATTTGACATCTTTTCTAACAACCAATTCACATCCAAACTGGGAACAACCTGCCATTAGTTTGGTCCCAGATGGGGTGGCCAAAATTCACAATCTTTGGCAATCTGTCAGTCTTCATCCGTAAAACGTAGTCTAGCCATTTTTACCTTTCTTCAATTATAGCCCTAGAAAGCGAGATCGAGCAATTTTTTTGTACACCTCACTGTTTGATATACGGTCATTCAAACGAGAACAAGAAACTCTTCTTAGACAATTTTTTGGGAAACATCTAATAAATCTTCCTCGATCTTTTGAAGTACCCACGTTCCAGAACCTTTCTTAATCCCTGCCATTATCGTGGCTTCCTATATTCTAATCTTTGTTCACGGTCTTATCTTACTATTATTCCACACTTTCTCAGCTGTGAAAAACACGCTGCACCTTGGGTGTTCTGCTCTCTACATCATCACTGCATCCACCACCTTCAGAAATAATACAAGCCAAGTAAGTCACACGTCCAGTTGTTTCATTTTCTTGTTACCTATCATCACCTAATCACCCTCATTTATCGAAGTTAGTTAGTCTTCATAACATCACTTGTTAAGTCTGTTCGTGCGGCTCCCAAAGCCTCCAGAAATTTGTTCATTTCGCCAACGTTTTTATCTAGGACATTCAAATCATCTACACAATCTAACTCTAAGGTCTGCGAAAAGGTAAGCTTTGACCGTTAGACTTCGACCCTGAGTTTAGAAGGTGACTGCTGTCCACCAAAGAAAAGTATGTCACACGCTTTTATCAATTGACTGATTTTTGTGTTAAAGATTTTTCTCTTCTTTTTATTTTCGGTAACAACTTTCAAACTACTTTGTGGTCCATAAAATCTGCATGCGCCTTGAAATTTAACGTCCAGGATTGACCAGCAGAATCTCCGACCAGCGATTTTATTTTTGTTTTTAGGAAAAAACGGAAAAGAAAAACTGCCATATTGTCGTCATTTGAGATTCCATCGAAGGGTGAATGAAAAAGTTATTCAACAAATTATCCCAAGGAGTGGTTATTTAGCTGTAAATTAAAACTATTCTGCTTTTAAATCACGTACAGTCATTGATCAAGATATAAATCTAAGGGAGTTTTTCCTTTTTTTATATTATCTTCTCCCATAGTCGTTGGCAAGTTCCTTA
Source organism: Artemia sp. Qi Xiang Cuo (assembly GCF_049724085.1). Lineage (NCBI taxonomy): Eukaryota > Metazoa > Arthropoda > Branchiopoda > Anostraca > Artemiidae > Artemia > Artemia sp. Qi Xiang Cuo. The sequence goes on along the minus strand of NC_142794.1, from coordinate 27,890,470 downwards.
CGACAAAGGCATCAAAATCATCCATACAAATAGGAATAGAAAGAAATACTGCTCAATTCCTGACTCCACGCGGTATCGACTACTAAACTCGCTTACTATCTTAACCATATTGATATATTCTCGTGAATAGCGGTAATCACTGTAAAATACTTATCTGGTGTACCATACAATAAAAGAACCTTCACTAAAGCCTGTCTATCAGCTGAATCAATACCTGCTCATAATTTATAAAACTGAGGAATAAAGGTCTGAGGATTCACTTCTTAATGTAAAACTTCTCCCCTCACTAAAGCCACACAGTTTTTCTCTTTATAATTTATTTACAGCATCCCTTAGTCTAATGAGTATCATCATGCTAAGTAATTTGCTTCCTGCTGAAATCAAGCTAATGGTTCTATCTTTAACATAATCACTATTATCATCTTTTTTTTACAAAAAGGTAGGATCAAAGGGGTGACACTCAGTACAAAACAGTACAAGAGATTTCAGATTGTAAAATGTTTCCAACAAACTAATTTCAGATAAAAAAAATAATTTATAACAAATATTTTTTATTAAAACATAAGAAGACATAAAAACATCAAAAATAAGTATTTTTTCCATGAGAAACTAATATTTTTCTAGCATCCTACCAGAAAATCATCACAGAAGGTAATTACTTTTCCAGAGAGCCTCCCTCCCTTTAAAACGTCAAAATTCATGAACTGAAAAATTTCAACTTTTACGGTTCTATTACAGCATTGTTTAAAAAATAAAATTAAACAAATTAAAGACTTGTACAATCCTTGGTTTATCGCACCAGCATGGAGAAGGAAAAACTATTGGTAGACATTACTTAGAATACGAAATGACCATGAAAACATATGCATTACGATATCATGCCAATCAGCAATAGCAAAGAAAACGGCAAAATCACTTGGTAATTAATTTTTTATTCCTATACTTACATGCATTTTACCTAATGGTAGCTAAAAATAACAGAAACACATTATATTCAGAAAAACTTTTTATTTCAATTTTAAGCAAAACGCTTACGAAAATAGTTAAGCAAAGGCAAAAATAATATCTTCTGAACGACCTAGTTTCATATTGTAATGCTCAATCCATGTTTTCAAAGTAGATCGGAAATTGGGGGTGGGCAGCCTATCCCCACTGCCAGTAGCTAGACAGATAAACAGAAAAATATTCAGTGCATCTTACTAAATCTTTTGCCTATACTTAAATTAATTATAGCAAAAATTGTGGAAACGGACAATTATAAATAGGGAGTTTTTCATTTCAGGTCTAAATAAAATACATATGAAAATAGTTAAACAAAAAATACCATGTGGTAAAAATCTGTTTCGAGTCACTTTATTTAACATAATTAGTCTCAATATATACCTAAGTTCAATTTCCAAAGGTCGGCAAATGTTCTTTCAGAGTTTCTTCCCCCAAAGAGGTATATTGAGTTTTTTAAAACTGCTGTTGCGTGGTTCCATCTATTTGGTGGCAATCTTCTTTCCCTACTGCTGCTCAAAATAGCTTGACTCTCTTCAGACAACTGAAACCACATCCAGATCTTAAACTGCAATATGGAAATAAGGTTATGTAAAGATTCATGCTAATTACCGGAAGAATGTAAACGAAAACTTATGTATGAAGTGGAACTTTTAGGAAGGAAAAGATAATCTTCTATAGAAGCTGCAAAATGTAGAGAAGAAAGGGAATGATTCAGATAGGTTCTTTATCGTCACTTTTTAAACACGTAAGATAATTGATCAATCGTGTCCTTACTTAAATGCTTTTTAAAAACTTTTGATAAATATTTTCCTACCCTGTTATTCTTAGCTAGCAACTGAAACCTGCATATATAACGTATATAAAATATACAGATGGGGTTTAAAATGATTCATGTCTTACATAAAAAGTACAGTAAAAATGCTACGTCAGCTATTCGAGCCTATAAGCTAACAGCTATATAAGACATAAGTCGGACAGCTATAAGGTTATATAGTGACCGAACCGTCTTTCGATTAAAGTGTTAAAGGCTAAAAATTAAGTAAATTTTGGGGCCAAAGTGAAACTTGTGATCGCAAGTTGTTTCTTGTTTTATGCCCACTTAAACGCCATTCTCGCTTTCTTAATGCCATTTTTGTTCCAATGTGGACAAACTTTGACAATAATTGCTTTTGCGTTTTTGGTCGACAGAGCAAAGTACTAGGCGGTGCAGATGCCAGCCTGAAAATTTTTTCTAAGTTGCTCCAAAGTCTTTATGCAGTATTTTCTCATTATTGAAGGGTTCCACCTAAGCGTAAGATCCTGCACAATGAAGTTGATCGAAGACGAAAAAAAAAATTGTGAACCCAGCACTGTCTCTGCCGTGGTTGAAGTCCGACCAACAAATAGAGTCAATGTATAGCAGGCAACCAAACTTTGTCCCAGCCGTGGTAGGAGCCAAGCCTAGACATTTTTCTTCCACGTTGCTTCAAGTATCCATACATTCTCCTTATTGATAGCTTTCCACCCATCAGTCTTGTAAAATAGCTCCTTGTATAAAAAAAACTCTGGTAGAAGAGTTGAACATTAGTGGTAGAAAAAACGTCTAACTAGCAAAGGGCAACAAAATTCAATTACAAATATGCGTTGGGCTAACGTTTTTATTGCAACCATCTTTTTGGACTTAATTCATTGAAGCTTACTAAATAAGACAGAACAAGAAGAAAACAGAGTACAAAAAGGAGACTCTACAGTAGAATAAATTTGAGCCTGTGGAAGAAACCAGGAATTTCAATGCTATTTATTCCCCGTTAATATTTATATTTTCTATCTTACTCCTACTTAATTATTTCGTCTTACATTTCCAATGTTTTTTATTTTTTAAACCAGAGATTGTAATCGTTATTTCCAAAATTAAATAAAAAATTATTCTGAATCTTAAAAAAAATCTAGGAAGATGATAAACTTAGAATATATGAAGCACAAAAGCCTTCCAAAAAAATAAATAAAACAGAGTATATAGAGGGGGCAGCATCTCTGATATTCGTAATAACCTTTGTTCGTTTTAAGTTTTAATATCACTCCTTACGTTCATTTGAGAAAATTTGTTTTTCTTAAATTAAGTTTGTCTTTTTGTTCTGGTTTACTACCGAGTGCTTTATTCTTTAAATCAAAATGTAGATTCCATTCCTTTATATTCTTACGCCTCGTAACTATTTTACATCTATTTTCGCATGCTAACCAACGGTCTGCGTTGCGCAGATACACTTCGTAAGAAATAAGAAAAATCTCACATTTCGCAGATACTTCCTTTAACGTTTCACATGCATGTTCAACTTCATTGCATAGGTATAGATAATTTCGGTGACCCCACTGCTTTTCAATAATGATAAAATAAATGTTCAAAATAGGGATAAAATCCTTTTTAATAGATAGTGTATAGAAATTCACAAAAATACCACATATTTCGGTCACATATACAGTGATCGTCATCAGTAGTAAAACTTATGAGTTTTACTACTGATGACGGTCACTGTATATGTGACTGAAATATCTGGTATTTTTATGAATTTCTATACACTGTCTTTTAAAAGGATTTTATTCCTATTTTGAACTTTTATTTTATTGCATAGGTAAATTAACGATGGCACCCCTTTTTGGAAGAATTAGTTTCCTTTTCTGAAATTATTCATGTTTACATATGCTAATAGATTTTAACGAATATCTTTATAATTAGTTCATTTTTGTATATTTAGCATCAGCATTAGTAATAAAACCTAGTATTGCAAAGGCTCTCATCGAGACTTTTACAAATTTCTTGTTTTAATTGACTGGTACTGTCCTATTCTTATAGTTTGTTCCTACGAGTTGTTTGACCCAACTGTATGAATTTAGATTTCACGAATTTTATGTATTTATAGTTAATTACAAAGATGCAATTGTGGAGGTGCTTACATTGTATTCAAAACTGTTTTTTTTTTTAGCTTTTGGTCACTCTTAGAACAAGTCACTCATTAATTATATTTCGTTACCACCTACTGTCCCACATAATAAAAATAAGCATAAGCTCCGATGTTTCCATATAAGTTTCGATAAAATAAGGTTTCTGGTGTCACTTGTTTTTTGTCAAGGTTTCTGGTGTCTGGTGGTAAGGTTTCTGGTGTCACTTGTTTGGGAACTTGTTTCTGGTGTCACCCCGCCTTTACCCATGAATTGCTCCCCTCTCCCTCTTTCCCCTCTCCATCTTTGTGCCGATCGGGATATAAATGACATATTTTACGTTACAAAAGAAAACATTATTCTTTTGTAACATACAAAAAGAAAACATTAAGAAGAGAGCACCGTTATTCAGGCTTTCAAATTAATGGTGGTTAAAGATTAATTCTTACCTTCACCTCTTCCCCCTAGAGCCTTTCTTATCTGAAGGCATTTGAAGACTTATAAAGTTTGTCCATTGAAATGCACCCTTCGAGGCGTCTTGTAAAGCTCCCCCTGCAACTCATACAATGGCTCACCAGCCATCTTCATAACAATTGCTGAACAATTATACATCACTGTGCATAATATAATGAAATATCAAGGGAATCAACATCAATTAAACGAATAAAGCTTTCCACTGCCACTTTCCCATGACACAATATTACGGCTACTTAATAAAGAAACTAGAATTTTAAATCTCTATTCATATGAGCGCTCTCTTGAATTTCTAGAATCATTTGCAGGTTACGATCACTCCTGAAAAAAGAAATAAAAAAAAGAAACACTTAATCCGCGACCTTTCTTTTTCGATGAAATTCATGTTTCCATGTTTTTGTAGATAGGAGATTTAAACCTTCATTAGTTCTTTTATATGCTCAATATGATGGTGGGAATTATATCAAAACCGCTCTCCCTTTTTGGGGGATGTTTCCCGGTTTTTTGAAAATCAGGCAAATTTTCTCAGGCTCTCAGCTATTGACGAGTAACTTTTAACTTAATAAACTCTATATATTTGCAATCAGCATCAAAAGTATATTATTAAAATTTATTAATTTATGTAAAAAAAAGTTTTTTTTAGAGTTTCGATTACTTAAGCCTGAAGCACTCCCTACATCGAGTTCGTAACCACAAACTGTTTGAAATTATTAGCCAACGATTGCCATATAGAAAAAACAATACTACTGGTTAAGTTTAAAATTTCCAAAGAAACACCGAGCTTGGGTAATTTCCATTGCAATGTGACTTCTAACGCAGCCAGGCTTCTACGTTGTATATGAATAATCGTTAATAAAATACCCTAAGTTGAATTTGTTTAAGTAATTCAAAATTAATCTTTCTCAAGCTAAAGGATTTGTGTGATATAATAAAACCTTTTGAGTTATTTGCTCGTTAGTATAGATGTGATGTAGCGACAAATGTAGTTGTTGGTTTTAGAAAGAGGCTTAAACCAATGAGAATTAAAGAGGTGGGACTCTGGAACTAAAAATAATGACTAAAGGCGTCTACCAAACTTAATTAAAATAGTTGCCGTGCAACTGAACCCTTGTTTAGCCCAACCCATGTAGCTTAATCAATTTAACTAAACCCGTACAACTCAATCTCCATTAAAATCAACCTCATTCGATCTAATCCCCATGAAACTCAACTCTCATTCACCTTAATGCCCGTGCTACTCAATCGTCAGTCAGCTCAACCATCGTTTGACTCATCCCCATTAAATCATACCCTGTGCAATTCGACCCTCACACAACTCATTTTCCGTTTAAATCAATCCCCAAGCAAATCCAACCCTCCTTTTACTCAGTCTTCGTTTAGCCCAAACCCTGTTTACCCCAGCCCTATTTGACCACACCCCCATTTAAGGCAACCCCATTTGGCTTGACCTTATAATACCTAAAAAATGTAATACATTAAAAAATGTAAAAAATGTAAAAGATTCAAGTTGACTTGAATGAAATGGTCTTTATTCATTGGTTAATTCTTATGTAAGTTCTTTATTTTACGCTACTTTAATTCAAAACTATTCCTCCAGGGCCTGAACACACTCGAATTTCATGATTTTGGCAATGGGGCTGAATAGGAGTTGATTCAAATGAGGTTGGGTTAAACAGGGGTTGAGCTCTATGAGGGTTTTATTAAATGATAGTGGATTTGCACAGGAGCTGACTTGAATTGGGGTTGGGTTGAAATAAGGGTTGAGTTGCCCGAGTGCTCAGTCAAATAGAAGTTGACTCAAACAGTATTGAGCTAAGCAGAGACTGAGTTGCAAGGAGTTAGAATCAAATGGGGTTGAGCTAAATGAAAGTTGAATTGCGCGGGGGGTTGAGTTGAATAAGGGTTGAGTTGTATGGGGGATAAGTAAAATAGGTTTGAGTTCAAACGGAATTGAGTTGCCCAAGGTTTGAGTTGTATTGAATGGGGGTTAAGTTAAACAGGGATCGAGTTCAATAGGTTGGGATAAACAGGGGTTCAGTTGAAACGAGTTGAACGTTCGAATTGTGTACCAATTCTTTACGAATGATGCTTGAATCACAAAGGCCGGTTAATTAGAATAGATAGCTCTTTTGAAAGTACTAAAAAAAACTTTAGCGTAAAGAGTGACGTATTGACTAGGGGGCAAACCCCCTCATATACGTAATAATTTATGTTCGTTTTGAGTTTTAATTTTGTTCCTTACTTTCAGTTGAAAAAACTTGTTTTTTTTTATTTAATTTCTTATCGTTTCTTAAATAATGCTTGGAAATCCAGCACCCCTTCATAGAAATTTCCCTTCCTCCATGAAAATATCCTCCATGGAAAGATCCTCCCACGTAAACCACTCACCCTGACCCCCTCCCCACTAGAAAAATACTTCCTGAAAACGACTGTATACTTCCCAATAACTAATACTATATGTAAACAATGGGCAAAGTTCATAACTTGCAGCTCTTCCCCGGGGCTGTGGGGAATTAAAACATCTTCAAAGACATATTTATTAGATTTTTGACTATGCTGGAAAAAATGGCTGTCTCAAAATTTTTATCGAGTGACTTTCAGAAAAAATAAGCTTGGGAGGGGGCCTAGTTGCCCTCCAATTTTTTCGTTCTGTAAAAAGGCCACTATAACTTATAATTTCCGTTTAAATGAGTCCTTTCACGATATTCTAGGATCATTGGATCAATGCAATCACTCATTGAAAAAAAAAAAAAACTAGACACGCATCCGTGATCTTTCTTCTGGCGAAAAATACAAAATCCCACATTTTTGCAGTTAGGAACTTGAAACCTCTATAGTAGGGTTTTCTGACACACTGGATCTGACGGTGTAATATTCATTAAGGTTCTGCCGCTTTTAGGGAGTGTTTCCCCCTTTTTTTCAAAAATAAGGCAATTTTTCGCAGGTTCGTAACTTTTAATGGGTAAAGCTAAATTTGACGAAATTTATATATACATGAAATCAGCATAAAAATCCGATTCTTTTGTTGTATCTATTGTTATCAAAATTCTGTTTTTTAGAGTTTCGGTTACTACTGATCCGGATCACTCCTTACTTACAGTTTGTTACCACGAACTGTTTGAAAATGTGGAATTTTGTAATTTTTACCAGAAAAACGATCATGGATGCGTGTTTCTTTACCAAAGGTTATCGTATCAACCCAGTGGTCCTAGAATATTATTAGAGGGCTCATTCGCACAGAAATTAAAAGTTCTAGTGCCTTTTTTAAGTGACAAAAAAAATTGACGGGCAACTAGGACCCCTCCCACGCCCCTTGTTTTCAAAGTCGTCCGGTCAAAATTTTGAGATTTCTATTTTGTTCAGCATAGTTGAAAGGCCGAATAAATGTCACCTTGGGGATATCATGAGCCTCCCACAGCCCCTAGATAAAGGTCTTTAAGTTACAAATTGTGTCCATTGTTTACGTATAGTATTTATTATTGGGAAGTATGCATACAGTTTTGGGGGGAGAGGTGGAATTATCTGTTAATGGGATTTTCCACCTGGATAATTTTCCATGGACATGGAAGTTTCCGGCGGGATAATTTTTCAGGGGAAAGTTTACACTGCGGGAGTTATCCTGAATTCCTATACGATATTCTTCTTATGTCTTGCTTTCTCATTGCCGACTCAATTTTATCCGTGGAGATGTAGAATTATTTAAAGAACGATCAGAAATTAAATAAAACAAAAGTTTTTTCAACTGAAAGTAAGGAGCAGCATTAAAACAAACAGAAATGATTACGTATGCGAGGTGGATTGCTCCTCCAAACCACCTGGCTCTTTACACTAAAGTTTGAATTCTTTCCCAATTCCTTAAGAACGACTTCTGAATTACTATGTTCGTTCAATTACATCAATAAGAAACTTCTTTTAAAAGCATTAAAAAAAACTTTAGCATAAAGAGCAAGGTGGTTTGGAAGAGTAACCCCCCCTCATATACGTAATAATTTCTGTTCATTTTAAGTTTTAATGTTACTTCTTACTTTTCGTTGAAAAAATTTGTTTTTTTATTTAATATTTTAGTAAAGCTATCTTCCTTAACTCTATTTATAAATTAAATTTTAAAAAATTCAATTGAAAGTAAGGAGCAACATTGAAACTTAAAACGAATAAAAATTATTTCGTATATGAGGGGGGATGCCCTTACTCAATTTCTCGCTTTTCATACTAAAGCATTTTAGAACTCTTAAAAAAGCTTCTTATTCTAATTTACTGGCCCTTGTGTTTCAAGAGTTGGTCTTAGAAAATTGGGACAAAAAGTCAACTTTGGCGTAAAGAGCGAGGTGTTGAGGAGGAGGAAACCCCCTCATATAGGGAAAGATTTTTGTTCGTTTTAAGTTTCAATGTTTTGCCTTACTTTCAGTTGGAAAAAAAACTTTTTTTATTTAGTTTATGATGACTTTTCAAATAATGCCAGGAAATCCAGCTCCTCTACATGAGAAGCTACCTTCCCCTCACAGAAAAGTCCTCAAAGTAAAGATTCTTCCACGTAAAATTCCCCCAACCCACCCCCGAAAATTCCCTCTTGCCATGCTCGCTAAAAATTCACCAGGAGAAATAATTGGGAACAATCCCACCTCAAAATTATCCTTAGTATACTATAATTTGAAAATAGACTTCAATTTCTGGTCGTCTTTCAAGTCATGCCGGAAATACCCTCCTCCCCGATAAAATTTTTTACCGGAAATCCCCCCAAAAACAGTGGAAAATTGCTCCCGCGGAAAGTCTCCACATTGGGACATTCTCCAGTGGAAATTTACCCCTCCCCCCGTGCATGGAAAAATCCTTCAGACGATTCCAACCCCACTGAAAATTTACCCCGGTACATCTCCACAAGTGAAATTTAGTCGGCAGTGTCGAAATAAGACAAACAAACAGAATTTTGTATTGGAATTCTGGCATAATTCATCAGCATAAAATTTCCCCTGGAAAGCTCACCCCAGAAACATCCCTCGCCACGAAAAATTCTAACCATAGAAAATCCCCCAAACCAGAAAATCCCCCGAGAAAATAATGTCTATATACTTCCTGATTAAAAAATACGCCTACTTTACGTAAACAATGGGTAAATTTTATGACTTACAGCACTTTCCCCAGGAGCTTTAGGGGGTTAAGTTTTCCCCAGAAGCATAGTTTTTGGACCTTTCAACTATGTTAACTAAAAAGGATATCTCAAATTTTTATCGAAACGAATTTGTGGAAAATAGGGCAGTGGGAGGGGGTCCAGCTTGCCTCCTATCTTTTTGCTCGCTTAAAAAGGGCACTATAAATATTGATTTCCAATCAAATTGACCCCTTTCTCGATCTTATAGAATTACTGGATCGATACGATCACACCTGGAGAAAACAAACAAACTGAAAACCAAATAAATACGCATACGTGATTTTTCTTCTGGCAAAAAAAAATTCCACATTTGTGTTTGTAGGAGCTTGAAACATCTTCAGTGGGATTCTCTGATGTGCTTAATCTTACGGTGTGTTTTTTATTAAGATTGGTTGATATTTCGAGGGCGTTTTCTCCCTTTATTAAAAATTAGGCAAATTTTCTCAGGCTCGTAGCTTTTGATGGGTAAATTTCAAGTCAATGAAATTGTTATATATTGAATCATAATAAAAATGATTCTTTTGATGTATATATTGTTATCAAAACTAGATCCCGGCACCGCGCCGATGAGGGAAGGCCAGCGGTGGCAGTGCCAAAAACAGCACGCCGCGCCGCCGGTAAGACATCTTACCGGCGGCGCCCCCCGGCGCGATCAATGTTGACCGCAAACACTAGTGTTTTCATCAGTCTTTCTCAAATCACAGCTTAAATTGACAACAGATTCGAGCCTATTCATGAGTTCAAAAATTCACAAGTCGCAGGCTGGAAACTGGTCTACTTCGTTATTCATCAAGAAAAGTAGAAATCTGGTAGAAAGGAAATGGCTGTGGCATTTCAGAACCCTTGCATAATACGAGTAGTTGAAGTATGTAGTAGCTATGTATTCTTAACATAAATAATTATCAAAATTAGTAGTTTTTTTCATCGTGCATTACTGCATACAAAACTTCAAATACCGTATCTCAAAATTCGTCAGTTATCTGGGTAAAAACTTTGAATATAACTTTCAACTTAGAAGCTTAATTTTTTCATAATGCCCTTTGCCTATATTTGTTTTGTCACCTTTAAAACAGTTGAAATGGGCGGCTTTGATAATAATTGTTTTGTTTGTTTTTTTGCTCTTTTGGATTCCTAAAAAGCCTTCTTGTATTAAAAACTGGTTTTTAATTACAATTTTAAAAAAATACATTTTAAATTTTTTTTTGGATTCTCTATAGAAAATATGTGATGTAGGCTAAGGCTGAACTGCTGCTTTTTTTATCGCTTTTGGCTGCTCTTTTGGATATTATTCATTTTTTCCTTGGCCTCTGAGCCTTCTTTTGGATGCTCTTTTGGATATTATTCATTATCAGTTTATGAACTGATAAATACGTAATATCAGTCAAATTATAAACTGCATCTAAAAGGAGTAAATTTATCAAATTGAAAAATACATGATGAACCCTCCACATGAGAACACTTCAATTACAATGAAACAAAAAACTGTTAATGGTTTATTCGGTATGAAGAAAAACGAAGTGCCAGCTATTTTCTTAGGTAAAAAATGAAAAGCTCGTCCTTTTTAAATGCAAATAAATGAAATAATATGAAGACTGAAGTAGCCCCAGGAAGATGTTGAGATTTTCCTCCTAGTTCGTCACTTTTAATCCAAGCAAAATGTTAGGACACTTAGTATCAGTTATTGAGTTTAAGCTTTGATTTCCATATGCTCACAAAAATTACCAAATTTAAGAAAGTCACAACAATAAGGCACCTGTGGTCAAAATACTCAATGACTCTTCTTTGATCCTCAACCAGGCTCAAAGCTTCTGCTATGGTAATATCCATGGAAATCTCCAAAGAGTTTCTTTTTAAATTAGCTTTCAAGCGTAGTTAGGGGTATTTAGCCTTTTTTGCTTTTCTTCAAAGCTTTGAAAAAAGTGTTATAATATTTCAAATGTTACATTTGTTATATTTGTGCATATTTTTGGTAATCATTTGTGGGGTGACCGAATTTTTTAAGCCACTGTAGATACGTAAGGACGTGGCAACATCTACCCTGAGGTCATAAGACTGTCAAATACTCCTCCTTGAACCTCCCAAATTGAAAGCTTTTATTATGACCTGGCCTTTTAATGTAACTTGGGCACTGGACCAAGGGCACCATTGTCACTCGAGCCCAACGTTAGGTGGGGATGTCGATATCACTTTCATCACACCAGTTTCGTCAAATCTGCCTGGTACTTATGAATGAATGTTTTCAAAAACCCGTTTCATCAATAAGAAAAAAAGCGGGTTGGACGCATATGTACCTTTCCCTTTGGAGGATAAAACTTTACAAGTGTTGTATCAAGTATAACCCACGAAAATCTTGTCAATTTTTGTCAACTTTTGAACTCTTTGACATCCCTGCTTTCAATAAAAAAAAAAATCAAGGTACAATCACTTAAATATAATATTTCCCTATGCCCCCCCCCTCTGGATACCATCTTGATAGGATACCGTCTCTGCTTTAAATGAAAAAAATAATTAATTTATTGGCACCCCTGCTTTCAAAAAAAAAAATCGAGGTATTATCATTTAAATATGACAGCTCACTACTCCCTTCCTCTGGATACCACCTTGATAGGATACCGTCTCAGCTTTCATTAGAAAAATAATTCACTCTTAATTAACTAGGTCACTATATGGTTCAAACAAACACGCAAAATAACATTAAACAGCTTAGTGTTCCTTGAAGAAAAATTGAGGGTATGAGTAAAGGGGTACAAAGACAACAACAAAAATCTCGAAATTATTCAGATATACCTCATATTATTGGAAAAATGAGTCATAGATTCACCGTGGCATTCAATAAGATCCAAAGAATCTAATTAAATGGAAGCACACACAAAAGCCAAATTAGGCCAGTAGCCTATGAGAAATTGCAAAATACCCAAGACAATGAACAAGTCCTAATGGAGGGCCTGGGTCTATCAAAATATTTCAATGGTTTCCCAGGGAATTTGATATCATTTTCTTCTGTCTCCACTTTAAATGAAAAAAATAATTATCTTTTTGGCACCCCTGCTTTCAATAAAAAAAGGAGGTATTATCATTTAAAAATCATAGACCCCTATCTCCCCCTATAGGCAATAATTTACAATTTATTTATGAATCATATTTTTGGGGTAACTTCTGGTTCAATCTTTAATTCCCCAACCTGGTACATAGCTTAGTCTATAGCTAAAATTTGTCTAAATAGAACGGGTTTTTTTTTTGGGGGGGGGGGGTAAAAATGTTTCAGAAAGAAGATTGTATTTTCTATGAGGCGTTCAACAATTGAGCATTAAACATTAAGAGAATCTTATCTAAAAAACAGCAAAAAAAAAACTGCAAACTTACAATTCAGCTGTAGAAACAATCTGTTGGCTGTCAATTTCAAAATCCAACTGAAGGCTGAAGCTGTATAGTAATGAATGCGTTCTATAATTCTATTCAACTTGAAATTAAAATTCTTGACTAAGAATGATTTAAGAAATAGCGATTGGGAAAATGCATTCGAAATAATTTAAACTCTTTTCCTAAAGACGATACTTTTTTAGTCAACATATGAAGAACTGTGTATATTGCAATATTTTGCATATTGTATCTGTCTGGTTTTTATCCAAAGTAACAAAAGAGACGAAAATTCATGAACAAGAGAGTAGTGAAGAATTATGGTATACAAAGTAATATTTGGCAGGGAAAGTCACTGGTGATAGATCGCTAAGGGTGGCACCTTGATCGCGTGATTTTCGGGGATTCGGGGAACCAAATTTTTTTTCGGGGTGACGCAAGTAGTAGACTATTGCACAGTTTCAACTGTACATTTCAACCGTACATTTCAAGCGTACATTCAACCCTACAAGAATATGGTCAAAAGTGTAATAGATTGAAAACCTACATGAAAATATACACATGAAGTGCGCAAGGAAAAGCCACGCCTGTGTCATTACACTTACACGTGAACATTCTAAAAAGAAAATCTGCCTTGGAAACAGTTTGATGTGTTCGGGGAAATTACGTTCCTTGGTGTTGATTGACATTTGCAAAAAAGTGGTAATTACTGATCGGATAATTTTTTAACATGAAATCTCTGAATAAAATATTTTTTGGAGCATGTACTTGACGATCGAGAAAAAGGTTAAGGTGATTAGCAATTACGAGTGAGGATTCCCCACCTGTTCCTAAACATTGCAAAAAAGATAGTCAAATTGCGTATTTAGGAATGGTTTTTTAGGGAAACCTGTAAAACACCCAATTTGCAAATACTTCAATGTGTTGTCAATTTTGGAGCGAAAATCAAAAATACTCATACTCTATAATAAATGGGAGCTGCCACCAGGGGAAAGGCACAGAGGTCCTTCCGTCCCCAACTTCTGAGGGCAGAGGGGGGGGGGTCAATTGTTGAGGGAAGACCAAAAATACGCAGAATAGAAAATAAACGGGATCGTCCTCAAGGGAAGGGCTCCGAGGCCCTTCGTTCCCCCATTTGTGAGGGCAGGGGAGGGGGGGGTCAATTTTGGAGGGAAAACCAAAAATACTCAGAATCGAAAATAAACGGGATCTGCCTCAAGGGCAAAGGCTCAGAGGCCCTTCTTTCCCCAATTTCTGAGGGCAGGAGAGGGGGGGTCAATTTTGGAGGGAAAACCAAAAATGCTCAGAATCAAAAATAAATGGGATCTGCCTCAAGGGGAAGGCTCAGAGGCCCTTCGTTCCCCCATTTCTGAGAGCAGGGGAGGGAGGGTCAATTTTGGAGGGAAAAACAAAAATACTCAGAATCGAAAATAAATGGGATCTGCCTCAAGGGGGAGGCTCAGAGGCCCTTCGTTCCCCCATTTCTGAGAGCAGGGGAGGGGGGGTAAATTTTGGAGGAAAAACCAAAAATTCTCAGAATCGAAAATAAATCAGATCTGCCTCAAGGGCAAGGCTCAGAGGCCCCTCCTTCCCCCATTTCTGAGGGCTGTGGAGGGGGGTCAATTTTGGAGGGAAAACCAAAAATACTCAGAATCGAAAATAAACGGGATCTGCCTCAAGGGCAAGGCTCAGAGGTCCCCTCCTTCCCCCATTTCTGAGGGCAGGGGGGGAGGGGTAAATTTTGGAGGGGAAACAAAAATGCTCAGAATCGAAGATAATTTCCATCTGTCTTAGTTTTTTTTTAACGATGCTCCTTATTTCAAGTTGAAAAGGCTTATTTTTTAATTTAATTAGGAATGAAAAGTCAAACTCTAACATAAAGAACAAGATATTTTGGAGGGGGTAGCTAACTTCATATACGGGATAATTTCTATTCGTCTTAGTTCTTAACGATGCTCCTTATTTCTAGTTGAAAATGCTTATTTTTTATTTTAATTGGGAATGAAAAGTCAAAGTCTAACATATAGAACAAGGTATTTCAGATGGGGTAGCTAACTTCATATACGGGATAATTTCCATTTGTCTTAGTTTTTAACGATGCTTATTATTTCTAGTTGAAAATGCTTATTTTTTTAGATTTAATTGGGAATAAAAAGTCAAAGTACCAGAATAGTTAAAATCCGCTAGCCCAGAATTTGGGTCTCAGTCCAACAGCCAGACTGGTTGAAATCCACTCGCTCCGAATTGGGGTCTTAGTCAACCAGCCAGAAGGGTGGAAATCCAATAGCTCAGACTTGGGGTCCCAGTCGACCAGCCTGAATGGTTAAAATTCACTAGCTCAGATTTGGGGTCTTAGTCCACCAGCCTGAATGGTGGAAATCCACTAGCTCAGTATTGGGGTCTTAGTCCACCAGCCTGAATGGTGGAAATCCACTAGCTCAGTATTGAGGTCTCAGTCCACCAGCCTGAATGGTGGATATTCACTAGCTCAGGATTGGGGTCTTATTCCACCGGCCTGAATGGTGGAAATTCACTAGCTCAGAATTGGGGTCTTAGTCCACCAGTCTGAATGGTTGAAATTCACTAGCTCAGAATTGGGGTCTTAGTCAGTGTTCAGATTGGAGCGTTGGGGTCCAACTATCTGGGCTTTATTTGTCAAGACCTGAATGCTAAGCGATGGACATGAGCTCGATATGGACCCCATTGTGAAAACGGAAAACAAAAAACAAAAAATATATTGTTGGTATGTGTGTAGAGCATGGCATGGTTACCGCTAGGGGCAACAGTCTAACCGTTGACGGTTTTAGGTATCCGTGAATAAGTTCTAAGGCGAGAGTGAAAGTTGGGACAAATTTTTGGAGGTGCCCACCATACCTGCCCAGAGTCTCAGGCAAGTGACCCTAAATTTGAAAAAGTGGAAATTGGCTCAGATTTTCTAAACTGAGCTGAGACAATGAATAGATA
The DNA here is from genome assembly GCF_049724085.1 of Artemia sp. Qi Xiang Cuo. Taxonomy (NCBI): domain Eukaryota; kingdom Metazoa; phylum Arthropoda; class Branchiopoda; order Anostraca; family Artemiidae; genus Artemia; species Artemia sp. Qi Xiang Cuo. Next base: position 27,874,611 of record NC_142794.1, on the reverse strand, counting down.
CTATTGGGAAAGTGACTGGAGACACTCGGCATCCGTGACCAAGTGCTAAATTGAGAGAGGAATTTGGGACAATATTTGGGGGCGCCCACCCGCCCAGAGTCTCCGGCAGGTGACCCAAAAATTTAAAAAAACACACAGAGACGACAGACACAAAGAGACGACTCACTCATAGAGACGACACACACAAAGAGACTTCACACACACAGAGATACGACACACACATAGAGACAACACACACATAGAGACAACAAACACACACACAGAGACAATAACCACACAGAGACGACACACACACACAGAGAGCAAACACTCAAAGTGACGACTTACACATAGAGACGACACACACACACAGTGACGACACAGCCACAAAGACGACACACATAGAGAGACGACACACACACACAGAGACGACACACACACAGTGACGACTTACACATAGAGACGACACACGCACAGAGAAGACAAACACACAGAGACGACACACATAGAGAGACGACACGCACACATTGGGGGGCTTAAAAAGGCAAAAATGGGTGAACTACATGAGTTTATCTGCCTTAACTTGAGAGTAAGTTGTTAGAAATGCGTCGGTGATAATTAAAAAAATCGGATGCTAAACTCAGACAAACGAAAGGATTGTAACACCTGATTGGCTCGTATATTTTGCATGATATTTGTAAAGTCAATTAAGATGAAGAAATGTCGGAGTGTAGGTTTGACATCACCAGGCACGTAGGAGGGAAATTTTTTGTTGGTGGGGGGCTTAAAAAGGCAAAATTGGGTGAACTAAATGAGTTTATAAGACGGTTCGTGAAAATCCCAAGGTTTTTTCTGATTTTTTGGACAATACCCATACTCCTATTGATGAGGACTGATTGTTCTAATTCAATATTTTTTTCATGAAAACAAACTATTTAAAAAAAAAAAAATTTTTTGGGACTTCGAAATTATTCAACTTTTTGTTAGAGTTCTAGTTTAGTTTAGTTTTAGTTAATAGTTTAGAGTTTTACCTTAGAGTCTTAGATTAGAGTTTTTGTTAGAGTTCTAGTTTAGTTTAATTTTAGTTAAGAGTTTGATGTTTTACCTTTGAGTTTCAGTTAGAGTTCTAGTTTAGTTTAGTTTTAGTTAAGAGTTTAGTGTTTTACCTTAAAGTCTTAGCTTAGAGTTTTAGTTAGAGTTATATTTTCGTTTATTTTTATTTTAGGATTTATAGTTTTTATCTTAAAGTCTTAGCTTGGAGTTATTGTTTAATTTCTAGCTTATTTTAGTTTTAGTTAATAGTTTAAATTTTTATCTTATAGTTTTTGTTAGAGTTGAAGTTTAGTTATGATATTTCTAAAGTCAATTAAGATGAAGAAATGTTGGAGTGTAGGTTTGACATCACCAAGCACGTGCGAGGGAAATTTTTGTTGGTGGGGGGCTTAAAAAGGCGAAAATGGGTGAACTACATGAGTTTATAAGACGGTTCGTGAAAATCCCAAGTTTTTTTCTGATTTTTTGGACAATACCTATACTCCTATTGATGAGGACTGATGGTTCTAATTCAATATTTTTTTCATGAAAACAAACTATTTTTTTAGTTAGAGTTCTAGTTTAGTTTAGTTTTAGTTCAGAGTTTATAGTTTTAGCTTAGAGTCTTAGCTTAGAGTTTTTGTTGAAGTTCTAGTTTAGTTTAGTTTTAGTTAAGAGTTTAAAGTTTTAGCTTAGACTCTTAGCTTAGAGTTTTTATTAGAGTTGAAGTTTAGTTATGATATTTCTAAAGTCAATTAAGATGAAGAAATGTCGGAGTGTAGTTTTGACATCACCCGGCACTTGCGAGGGAAATTTTTGTTGGTGGGGGGCTTAAAAAGGCAAAAAATGGGTGAACTACATGAGTTTATAAGACGGTTCGTGAAAATCCCAAGGTTTTTTCTGATTTTTGAGTAATACCCATGCTCCTATTGATGAGGACTGATGGTTCTAATTCAATATTTTTTTCATGAAAACAAACTATTTTTTGTTTTAGTTAGAGTTCTAGTTTAGTTTTAGTTAAGAGTTTAGAGTTTTAGCTTAGAGTCTTAGCTTAGAGTTTTTGCTAGAGTTTTAGTTTTAGTTAAGAGTTTAGAATTCTTAGCATAGAGTCTTAGCTTAGAGTTTTTGTTAAAGTTCTAGTTTAGTTTAGTTTTAGTTAAGAGTTTAAAGTTTTAGCTTAGAGTCTTAGCTTAGAGTGTTTGTTAGAGTTGAAGTTTAGTTATGATATTTCTAAAGTCAATTAAGATGAAGAAATGTCGGAGTGTAGGTTTGACATCACCAGGCACGTGCGAGGGAATTTTTTTGTTGATGGGGGGCTTAAAAAGGCAAAAATGGGTGAACTACATGAGTTTATAAGACGGTTCGTGAAAATCCCAAGGTTTTTTCTGATTTTTTGGACAATGCCCATTCTCCTATTGATGAGGACTGATGGTTCTAAGTCAAGATTTTTTTCATGAAAACAAACTATTTTTTTAACAAATTATTTTTTTTGGACTTCAAAATTATTCAACTTTTTGTTAGAGTTCTAGTTTAGTTTTAGTTAAGAGTTTAGAATTTTTAGCTTAAAGTCTTAGCTTAGAGTTTTTGTTGAAGTTCTAGTTTAGTTTAGTTTTAGTTAAGAGTTTAAAGTTTTAGCTTAGAGTCTTAGCTTAGAGTTTTTGTTAGAGTTGAAGTTTAGTTTAGTAATAGTTAAGAGTTTTATCTTAGAGATTAGATAAATTTAATTCAGTAAATTATGAAAACAAAAAATTTTGACGGTGTTACGTGCGCGCACGTAACCCCGTCTAAATTTTTTTCTTGAATTCCCCATTTGGATGCACAATACAGAAATTTAATTAAAGAAATTATTAAAAAAAATGTAAGTAAGTAAGTAACAAACTCTATGCTTTTTCTGCATCAATTGTCGGATATGTTGAATAAAATATGCAAAGTCGACATAGCTTTATTTCATTTATTAAGTTTCATTTAGACGAGGTTACGGGCGCGCACGTAACCTCGTCTAAATTAACCTTAAAAATGAAATAAATAACCATGCCATGCTCTACACACATACCAACAATATATTTTTTGTTTTTGTTTTCCGTTTTCACAATGGGGTCCCAATCGAGCTCATGTCCATCGCTTAGCATTCAGGTCTTGACAAATAAAGCCCAGATAGTCGGACCCCAACGCTCCAATCTGAACACTGACTAAGACCCCAATTCTGAGCTAGTGAATTTCAACCATTCAGGCTGGTGGACTAAGACCTGAATTCTGAGCTAGTGAATTTCCACCATTCAGGCTGGTGGACTAAGACCCCCATTCTGAGCTAGTGAATTTCCACCATTCAGGCTGGTGGACTGAGACCTCAATACTGAGCTAGTGGATTTCCACCATTCAGGCTGGTGGACTAAGACCCCAAATCTGAGCTAGTGGATTTCCACCATTCAGGCAGGTGGACTATGACCCCAATTATGAGCTTTTGGATTTCCACCATTGAAAATGGTGGACAGAGACCCCAATAAATACCTATTGGATTTAAATCATTTAGGAGGGTGGATTGAAACCCAGCATATGAGGTAGTGGATTTAAATCATTCAGGCAGGTGGACCGAGACCCAAATAATGAGCTACTGTATTTCAACCATTCTGGCACTTTGACTTTTCATTCCCAATTAAATTAGAAAAAATAAGCATTTTCAACTAGAAATAAGGAGCATCGTTAAAAACTAAGACGAATGGAAATCATCCCGTATATGAAGTTAGCTACCCCCTCCGAAATACCTTGTTCTTTATGTTAGACTTTGACTTTTCATTCCCAATTAAATTAAAAAATAAGCATTTTCAACTAGAAATAAGGAGCATCGTTAAAAAAACTAAGACGGATGGAAATTGTCTTCGATTCTGAGCATTTTTGTTCCCCCTCCAAAATTAACCCCTCCTCCCCTGCCCTCAGAAATGGGGGAAGGAGGGGACCTCTGAGCCTTTTCCTTGAGGCAGATCCCGTTTATTTTCGATTCTGAGTATTTTTGGGTTTCCCTGCAAAATTGACCCCCCTCCCCTGCCCTCAAAAATGGGGGAAGGAGGGGCCTCTGAGCCTTGCCCTTGAGGCAGGTCCCATTCTTTTTCGATTCTGAGTATTTTTGGTTTTCTCTCCAAAATTGACCCCCCCTCCCTTGCTCTCAGAAATGGGGGAACGAAGGGCCTCTGAGCCTTCCCCTTGAGGCAGATCCCATTTATTTTCGATTCTGAGTATTTTTGGTTTTAGCCCAAAATTGACCCCCCCCTCCCCTGCTCTCAGAAATGGGGGAACGAAGGGCCTCTGAGCCTTGCCCTTGAGGCAGATCCCGTTTATTTTTGATTCTGTTCATTTTTTTTTTTCCCTCAAAATATGACCCCCCCCCTCCCCTCCCCTCCGAAAGGTAGGAAGGAGGGGCCTCTGAGCCTTGTCCTTCAGGCGGATCCCAATTATTTTCGATTCTGGGTATTTTTGATTTTCCCTCCAAAATTGACCCCCCTCCCCTGCTCTCAGAAATGGGGGAAGGAAGGGCCTCTGAGCCTTGCCCTTGAGGCAGATCCCATTTATTTTCGATTCTGAGTATTTTTGGTTTTCCCTCAAAAATTGACCCCCCCCCCTGCCCTCAGTTATGGGGGAACGAAGGGCCTCTGAGCCTTGCCCTTGAGGCAGATCCCGTTTATTTTCGATTCCAAGTATTTTTGGTTTTTCCTCAAAAATTGACCACCCCCCCTTGCCCTCAGAAATGGGGGAACGAAGGGCCTCTGAGCCTTCCCCTTGAGGCAGATCCCATTTATTTTCGATTCTGAGTATTTTTGATTTTCCCTCCAAAATTGACAAAACATTGAAGTATTTGCAAATTGGGTGTTTTACAGCTTTCCCTAAAAAACCATTCCTAAATACGCAATTTGACTATCTTTTTTGCAATGTTTAAGAACAAGTGGGGAATCCCCACTCGTAATTGCTAATCACCTTAAACTTTTTTCTCCATCGTCAAGTACATGCTCCAAAAATATTTTATTCAGAAATTTCATGTTAAAAAATTATCCTATCACTATTTACCCCTTTTTTGCAAATGCCAATCAACACAAAGGAACGTAATTTCCCCGAACACATCAAACTGTTTCCAAGGCAGATTTTCTTTTTAAAATGTTCACGCGTAAGTGTATTGTCTCAGGCATGGCTTTTCCTTGCACAATTCATGTGTATATTTTCATGTAGGTTTTCAATCTATTACACTTTTGACCATATTCTTGTAGGGTTGAATGTACGCTTGAAATGTACGGTTGAAATGTACAGTTGAAACTGTGCAATAGGTTACTACTGACGCATAGTTTTTGGGGGAAATACCCGAAAAATTCCGGGATAGTGCAAGCCCTGCTTGATTTCTAATCAGAAAATCGAAATACTAAACCACACCTGAAGGGAAAGCTCCGACTTTGCGGTTGACGCAACAAAGAATTGCCGCAAAATTAATTTGAAGTCGACCAATCGCCGCCGCCTCTGCTGGCGGCGAAGCGCCCTCGGCGTGCCGGCGGCGTTACGAAACTTCGGTGGCGTTCGATCGGGCCTCTCATCGGCGGCGTTTGGTCGATCCGCCGGCGCGGCGCCGGGGTTTAATCAAAACTGTGTTTTAGGAGTTCTGGCTACTATCAAGCCGCGTCGCTCCTCACTTACAGAACGTTTTTAACAAACTGTTCGATTTAGTCTTATTACTTATGAAGTCATTATTCGATGAGTTGTGGCTTTTATTTTTGGATAAATTTCAATTGACTTCGAAGTTTTTTTTAGACAGGTGAACCATACAATATAGCACTATGTACTGCCATGTGACTGGCCATTTCATGTTTACCTTTTTTGGCACCACTTAGTACATTACAACACAATCTGTAACTTTTTGTGCAAGATTTTGCAATGAGCGCTTTGCTTTGCTGCAATAACTTTGCATTCCTAAGTGGGTGTTCAGACGATGGATTCTGTCTCAGACCCTGTCCAAGTTTCTCGCTCAGAAGTGTTGAAAGCTGAAAATAGGAACTATCGAGCAACATTTTCAGAACTGAAAACAAATATTTAGGTGACAATTATGATTGTGAATTTCCAATTCCTGAAAACACCTTGGACTTTCAATCATTCTGAGCAGGAAACTTGGACAGAATTCAGTTGCATTTGGCAAAAACTTGGACAGAAAGCCCACTAAAACAACAAATATCTCTAAAATATACATTGGGAGGATATTCTCCCCTCTCAAACGTCTTATAAAGTAAATAGCCGAGATTAATAACGTGAAAGAAAATTTAGTTAGAAAGCCAGGACACGGTGAACTTCCTGATTTGAAGTTTGTTTTCCTGCAATCTCTTCTGTTTCTCTAAAATAGTAACTATTCCAAACATATACAGTAGGATGACCCCCTCCCAAATTTCTTACAGAGTAATTAACCGAGATAGATGACGGAATTTAAAATGGATTGAAAAAACAAGGATCACCGAACCTGTTAATTCACAGGTATGGGTTTGATCAAGATGGTACTACCCTACTCGGTGGGCCCTTCTTTTCTAATGAAATCAATCGGACTCTCTTATTCATTTTAGTTTTCACTAGTAGGGCTGTTAAACGGAAAATATCACTAGAATCGTGCACTTCCGTCAAAAAGCCCCAAAATTGGTAGAAATATGAATTAAACCACGGGAAATTTAATCATGACGGGAAGCACGCCAAGAAGACGCTCGAAAGCACCTTTACGAGCACACGAAGTGCTATAAAAAGTGCAAGTTTACCAGTCTCTCTACAGACGCATCAAAACTTCTGACAATGCGTTTTAAAATATGGAGATTCCAATGATGGCTAAATAAAAAGCAAAGGGTTGCTGTGAAGTAAAAAAAAGCGTGTAAAGCGCAAATAGAAGCACCTATTCCATGGATTACAAAAACTGGCAGAAACATAGTTGAGAGTACTAGAAGTTCGACTGTTACAAGCAGCAGCTCAAGTTTTTCAGTCTAAGCCTGTATTTCCGTGTTCAAAAGTACGCATAAAGCAAAAAACTGATGGAACGTGTTCAGAAACTCTGGAAAAAGTGAAAATATAGTATGAAATGTGGATCACCCAATGGTGATCCATATGAAGTCATGCAATTGCTTTATAGCACCCTATACAGGACCCAAAACGCTGAAAAAGCGCAAATTTGCCATCCTCGCTACAAAAGCATCAAAATTTCTGAAAATACGTTCTAAGATATAGCAACTCCAATGGCGGCTTTACAAAAAGCAAAGGATCGCTCTGAAGCGCGTGATAGATCGCTAATGAAAGCGTGTAAAGCGCAAAATGGAAGTACAAATTCCGTGGAATACAAAAACTGGCGGAAACCTAGCTTCGAATACTAAAAGTCCGGCAAATATAAAAAGCAGCTCGAGTATGCGTGTTAAAGCGCGTCAATGACGATGGGTAGGAAGTCGAGTGACTGTTCTATAGCACCTTATAAAGCAACCAAAGCGCTAAAAAAGTGCAAGTAAAGTATGACTCCTACAGTGACGACTTCAATCAGATTTAGCACGTACACGGTAAAAAATCCGTTCGTACTTTTACGCTAAATTATGGTGCAACAAGTGGGCCTTATGTTAAAAAGCGTACTTTTACTAACGGACGCTAATTCAGCGTGTTTCAGTCAGAGGGTTAAATATAAGGTATTCTAGCGTAGATTGTGACTGATTTAACGTTATGGGCGGACCCACTGTAGTCGAGATAGCCAATCCCTGTCATCCTGAAATTACAATTCTTCAACGTAAAATGACCCTTCTCTGTTGCGAAACTACAGTCATTTATCGAAATTTTTCGTTGGTTTGGCGTGAAAGGCGTGGCCTTCCAGTTTCATTTTTACCTATCAAAGAAGCCTCCGCGTCTTGATTTTTTGGCGTACAATTAAACTCCCTTAGCGTAAATGGATAATGATTAGCCGTTAGGGGTGGGTCAACACATACAAGTTTTTATGGGAGGGGGGGGGGGGTGGGGGTGCACGAGGATGTTTGGGGTCAGGACAAAATAATTTTTTCCTGGAGCAGGGAGGGTTCCGAGTTAAAATTTGGAATTGCAGCCTTTACGATTTGATTAATTGTAAAATTAATATAGTACAACTACATTATGTACAACTATTATTCCAACCAACATTATTGTTCAACAATTGGTAAAAATAGTCTATAATCTAACAGTTGTATTACAATTAAATCGTTTCCAGTAGCAAACAGGTTGTCAAACGACTAGAAAATAGTAGTTTGACAGGTGTACCGCAATCAAATCCTAATATAATAAACAAAAAAAAAACTGCTTTTTCAACTGAAAGTAAGGAGCAACATTAAAACTTAAAACGAGCCAAAATTATAATCTATATGATGGGGTTTGCCCCTTAGTCAATACCTCGCTCTTTACGCTTAAGTTCGAATGTTGTTCCAATTCTCTAAGAATGACCCTTGAAGCTTATGTTGCTCCTTACTTTAAGTTGAAATCTTCTCCTTACTTTAGTTTTAATGTTGCCCCTTACTTTAAGTTGAAAAAACTTGTTTTTTTTAACTTAATTTCTGATCGTTTTTTAAATAATGCTTGGAAATCCGGCGCTCCCTTCATAGAAATATCCCTTCCCCCATGAAAATATCGTCCCACGTAATCCCCTTGCCCCGCCCCCCCCCCCTTTCTAAAAAAAATTCCTCCTGAAAATGTCTGTATAGTTCCCAATAACCAATACTGTATGTAGACAATGGGCAATGTTCATAACTTGCAGCCCTTCCCCCGGGGGCTTTGGGGGATTAAGTCATCTTTAAAGACATAGTTATTAAATTTTCGACTATACTGGACCAAACGGTTATTTCAAAATCTTGATCAGGTAACTTTGATAAAAAAGAGCTTGGGAGGGGACCTAGTTGCCCTCCAGTTTCTTAATAATTTAAAAAGACACTAGAACTTTTAATTTCCGTTCGAATGAGCCCTCTCGCGATACTCTAGGTCCACTGGATCGATACGATCATCCCTGGAAAGAAAAAAAAAAAAAAATAAACACGCATCCGTGATCTTTCTTTTGGCGAAACATAAAAAATTTCACATTTTTGCAGATAGAAGCTTAAAACCTCTACAGAAGAGTTTTCTGATACGCTTGATCTGATGGTGTAATTTTCGTTAAGATTTTATCACTTTTAGGGTGTGTTTTCCCCTTTTTTCAAAAATAAGGCAAATTTTTCCAGGCTCGTAACTTATATATTTTAAATCAACAAAAAATGCAATTATTTTGATGTATCTATTGGTATCAAAATTCTGTTTTTTAGAGTTTCAGTGACTATTGTGCCGGGTCGCTTACAGTTCGTCACCATAAACTGTTTGAAAGGCTGGATTTAAACACAGATCCAGACTTCTGGGGAAAATATCAGGTCAAATGGCAGTAGAAAAAAGTGCGAAAAGACCTTGATCCATCGTACCATACAAAGTTTAAATTCAAAGTGAAACCTGCCAAGCGAAACCTCTACTATTTCCATTGCAGTTGCTCCTGCCCAGTATATTAAAAACTGTACACGAAAACCAACTACATGACGAGAAAAAAGCATAAACAGTCTTGGCCTATCACTTTTGACTAATTGGTATCAACTTAAAAACATGACCATCAGAACAAACACTACGGAAAAAGACAAACGAATCCAATTATTTCTTTATTATTCAATAATATAATATAACTCATATAACACATAACTTTAATATAACTTTAACTTTAATGTAACTCAATATAATCAATATCACATATATCTGACTAAGAAATTACAATAAAAACAAGAAAAATTGTTTTAAAGTTTGTTTAAAAATTCCCTGACTCTTGCTGGTAGGAGAGCTTTCTTCGTTGGTTCAATCTTGGCAACATACCTGCAAAGATAGTTCATAAGGTTACTACAATCAGGAAGGGTTCTTCGTAACAATAAGTAATTATTCAGTGGGAGAATAATGTCAGTATGTATAGCATTCAGATTAGGTCAAGCTGTGATTAACAATATCTCCAGGAACGGCAGTAGCGAACTGCAAAGTTTATAAGACTTATATAAAACTAAAAAAAAACATCAAAATTCTGAATCACATGATTTCTTTAAAGAATAAAAATACGACACTTCCATTATGTTACACTTCTCTGCGAAGATGAGGCGCCACCCGTAAAATATCGGATTCGATTATCAGAAAATTTGAAATTGGAAGGAGCCGGGACCCAAAGGCCAACGCTCCTTTGTATATGACTTTTATCCCGTCCCTCCTCTTGAAGCTAACACAAAACTCAAATGTCACTTAATTTATATTAGTACAATCCTACAATCTATTTGAAGTCGGATAAATATATTATCTAATTACTATTTGACAACATGTATAAAAATGAAAAGAAACATTAAATCTTATTAATAGAATTTTTACGTATATTAATAGTGTATTATAGAAGTGTTTTCTGATAAGAATCCCCTTTCCCTTTTGATTTCACAAATGCCCGCCACTCTACAGAGTGGCGGGCATTGTCACTGGCAGTGTCACTGGCGTTTACCCCCCCACTCCCCATAAAATACCCCCCGTTGAATTTTATACCCCGCTGGGTATTTTCTGCAGGGGTATTTTCCAGGGAGGGGTAAACGCCTAGAATCACAGAGAGCATTGTTTAATTGTAAAAATGCTACTTTAGCTACTTTTGGCTATTTTGGAAAGGAGTTAAGCTAGAACAAAGAAACTTTCAGGGATAGGTCTACAGGCTAAAGTATGTCCCGGGAAAGTATTTTGAAGCAACTACCTCCATTCGTTTTGCCTCTAGAGGTTCCTGAAATTTGCCTACATGACAGGTCACATGACCTATTGAAATTTTGACAAAACAACTTTTAACCTTAAATTTTTTAACCTTAATTGTCTCTGGCCTTAGTTTTGAAAATGCAATTCCTGTTATTTGAGTAGAATTTTAAGCCGTACCAATGATTTTTTTTTATTTAGGAAATATATTTGCATATATTTAAAACCTTATAAATTGTGATTGAGCAAAGTTGTGAAGCTGAAAAGAATTTTGTTGTACTTTATTTAAGCAGAATATCTATTTAACAAGGTTTCACTTTTATAACACACAGATTTTTAAAGGTCAACAAAGGTTAGGACCCTCTAAAGGGAGGAGTGGAGGTAAATACTTCAAAACACCTTCCCGGTACATACTTTAGCCTGTAGACGCATCACTGAAACTTTCATTTTCCTAACCTCTTTCCAAGATAGCCAAAAGTAGCTAAAGTAGAATTTTACCATTCTTTCTGCAAAGTTCAGAAGGCTTATATAAAAGTAAAAAAAAAAACATCAAAAGAACTTACCTTTCAGAAATAAGTCCACAACAACAAGTGAAAGGTCTTCGTTTGTGTAGCTTTAAATCCCAATAGATCAAAACCCGGACAACCTACTTTCATGATATTTTTGCATCGGTAATGCCCCGCGGTATGACCCATTTTCGCAACAGTTGATTGTCATTAGCTCCTCCCAGTACACTGAACGAGTTTAAACATATATTCGAGGAAGGTAAAAACTCGGCAGAAACACCTATACACTAAAAAAGTTTATTTTCACGCTAATCTAACAACTAGAAAGTACGCTGATCAAACGTGAAATAATGCTGTCAACGTGAAAGTACGTTTTTTTACCGTGTAACAATGCCAAAAATCTTCCTGTAAATTGATTACCTCAGCGTAGTAGTCAGAACTGAGATCCGTGTCATTGTTCGTATCGTTTCCTTGACTTAGCGGCCAATAGAGTGCTAAGTGCCATCTGGGGAAAGGTTTCCGGACAAATGCTTTTTGCCAAATGCAAATAGCAAAGAGGTATTTAAGGCTTTTATAAATAAGGTAATATATAAGGATTACGAGACTACCAGAAGGCATAATTAAATGCATCTGAAGCTGCGCAAGTGTAAATATTCAGCGTAATCTCGGCTTTTGACACAAACTTGTATGAAAAGTAAATAAAAAATCAGTGCCATATAGTTTATTCTCATATTGCTTTGTCTGATATTATAACTCTGCTCACAGCTTTATCTTCTGAAGTTGTGACCGAAAAACCTCACGCTGATTCCAAGGTTTTTAATGGTTCTGTCCAAGTCAACCTTATAAAGACAAAAAGCAAGACGTTTGGCGAATATGTTACAGAAGCAAACTACCAATACCTTCATAAGCAGTTCACAAGTGAAACACAGCGAGTTGGCGTCATCTTTGACGTTTATAAGTTTTTAGAGCTTAAAAACTTCAACACGAGAAGAGCGCGGCATAACTATGTATCTGACAAAGGTTGAAGAAAGAACGCCAATCCAAAAAACTGGACTAGTTTCCTTCAAAGTTCAGACAACAACCAGAGCCTATTCTAGATCATGGCAAAAAAGATATGCGACACTATACCAATTATTTGGTTGTCGTTACTTCTGGTGATATTGTAAGAAGTAGTATCCCAACTGACTTGGCTGATATTCATCCCAGCTACCATGACAAGGGAGATAGCAGGATATTCCTACACTACCTTCATCAAGCACGCTGCAACATGAAATTCATCACTGTCAGAACGGTTGGTTTAGATGTAGTCGTTCTGCTAATCGCAAAGTACTTTTTTATTGGGGTTGATCAACTGTACGTAGCCTACGGCCAAGGGAAGAGTTTTCGCTACACTCCTGTTCACGACATAGCAACTGTACTCGGCGAATAAAAGACGCAGTCACTACTTTTTTTATAGCTCTAAGCGGCTGCGACACTGTATCAGCATTTCTGTGGCATGGTAAAGGAAGGTTTTGGAAAGCATGGGAAGCGCACAGTGCCATAACACCGGTCTTCAATCGCCTGTCTTCTCCTCTTCAAGAGCTCACTGAAAATGACTTTGCACAGATTGAAAAGTTGATTGTGCTTGTATATGACAGATCCAGTGGAAAAGATTGGGTAAACAAGTTAAGGAAGTATCTGTTCACAAAAAAAGATCATCCATGGATATACTTCCACCAACCCAGGATGCGTTAAACCAGCACATTCGGCACGCTTACATTCAAGCTCATGTATGGTACAGTTCTCATCTTGTCATTATTCCCAAAAAGAACCCCAACGATTATGGATGGGAAAAGACTAGCAATGGACTTTGGGCTCCCCGATGGTCAACCCTGCCCAAAGCTTTGCCTGTCAAGAGCTTATACTATGCAGCTTTCTGTAACAAGCAGATGAGTCTTGCGCTTTTAGTGCACTTTTCAGCGATTGCAAAGGTGCTATAAAGCGATCGCTCAACTTTCTACCTGTGATTATTAGGCTTCCCATAATAATAATAATCTGTATTTAAAAGCCAATTAAAGCCATATACAAAAAGACAAATACTAAAGAAAAATTATGCTTCATTTGACAACCTTCCCATCAATACAAAATTTCCTACTGCCACAATATAACGGGGAGTCCTATTTCGTAGTACATATTTCGTACTACATTACGACTTTTTTTGGAGTTTCTTCAAATTTTCCATTAGTTTTGTGCTTTTACTCTAAACTATGTTTTTGCCTGTTTTGGCATTACACGGGATAGCCACTCTTATTTTGCGTTTTATGAGCTTTTTTAGCACTCTATTGTGGACGTCAGAACGATCCTTTGCTTTTCATATAGTCATTAATGGAATTGTCATTTCTTACAATGTATATTCACAGGTTTTTATGCTTCTGTAGAGATGCTGGTAAATTTGCGCATTTTTTAGCGCTTCAGGCACTCGTGAAGGTACTTTAAAGCACCCTCTCGACGTGCTTCTTGTCACCATTAGATTTCCCGTGCTTTAATCAATATGTCCACCAATTTTGATGTTTTTTTTTCCAGAAGTGCACGATTCAAATGCTTAACGGCCCCACAACACAGGGCATTCCAGTCATCCCGAGTCATATATATATACGAACGTAAAAGCTATATTATGATGGACTACACACCAGCCCTTTAGCTTTAAGTGGGATGATCGTGTTTGATATCCACCATTTACTAAGTGTTCACTAACGGTAATTGATATTGTGTGTTAAAATAAAATGTTATTAAATTTTCAAATGAAATTAACTTCAATATACATGATTAATGCTATAATTTAACATTAAATTTCCTTTATTTATTCACTGCCCTATACTACATTTATATTTATTTGCTAAATGTAACTGGATTTATCTACCATTACAGTTAATTGTATATAATTTCCAATACTAATCGCAAAGTTTTAAATTACTAACAATAACTAGCAATTTTGGCTTTGATTTGAACAAATAAATGTAAATGACATAATTTTTTCTTATCTTCCATGTAAAGCCTTTTGTCACTTGTGATAAGCTTAAATTACACCTTGCAATATTTAGTAAATTTAAAGTTTATGACTTAATTACCTTAATGAGCACCATTTTGTGAAAAAAATATATAAAACTAAAGTGTAAACAATACTTGACGACTGCAACGCTATATCATTAGAACTTGTGATACAAAAGTCACCAGAAAACGTTATATTGTATATTTCATTGATAATTTGGTACTTAACTTTGAGCCAGTACACATTCGAGAATTTGGATGTACAGGTACAGAATTGAAACAACTGAGACAATTCGGATATATATATATATATATATATATATATATATATATATATATATATATATATATATATATATATATATATATATATATATATATATATATATATATATATATATATATATATATATATATATATATATATATATATATATATATATATATATATATATATATATATATATATATATATATATATATATATATATATATATATATATATATATATATATATATATATATATATATATATATATATATATATATATATATATATATATATATATATATATATATATATATATATATATTAAGCTGTATATATGTACACTAGGGGGGGGGGGGTAAGTATAGCGGGGCTGCATGCGAAATGTAACCTAACCTAACTAAAATACCAACTAATATTTATTAAAATATAGCTACAACGTAATTTCCCAGAGAGCCGAGGCTAATTGTCTCCACATACAAACAGCAACAAACTGGTTATTGTCTGATTTTATAGACCCTAATTCTCGAGTGTACGCTAGCTGACAGCTAAGTGCCCATAATTCATATAATATTTGTTTTCAAATAAAGAATGATGTTAAAACTAAAGAACAAATATTAACGAATGAGGTTGCCAGCTGCCTTCCCCTTCAAAGCGACTCTTTACTGTAAAGTTGAAGTGGTGGCTTTACTTCACTGAAATTTTTTACTTTTATTTTACTGCAGTTTTTACTTTCCCTTTCTGAAATCTTGATATTTAAAAGTTTCTCCAATCTTTTTCTGTTTTCCCAAGTTAGGCCCGTCCCATTCCCTCAAATAAATATTAGCGTACATTCCTGGCTAAATATCAGGAGAAAAATGAAAAGTTGATTCTGGGGGAGGGGGGGAGGAATACAGTTAACAAAAGGGGATATTTGGAAAAAAATAAACAAGGCAATTTATATAAGATTGTAGGAAAAAAGAGAGAGTCTCAATAGTTAAGAGGGCTTAATGCCTATCCGGCTGAAATTACGGGTAAAGTGCAACTTTCAGTTCTTGAAGAATATAACCAAGGAAGTAAATCTATGACCAACAAGTAGCAAACGAATAAGAACAAAAACAAGTATTTCATCTCTATCACAATGTGGTGTCCTCAGTGTTGAAAATAATTTAAACCGCAACAAATTTTAAAGAAAAGGAAGAAATATAAAACTCAAATATAATAATCTAAAAAAATCAAACCAATGTGCTCAACTACTGCTCTATGTAAAAACCAAGGATGTAGGATTTTCGATCAATGAGCTACTCCTGTCACGACACAGAAGCAATTGACAATTGAGATAACAAAAACATATTAAATATTCTGTAGACAAATAATCCTGTTATTGGCATCCATACAGCTTTTCGTTTGTGTTTTTCATTTCAGTTAATCCCATGGTGATCTTTGATGACCGAGCTACAGTTCTGACAATAGACTTTATTTTCTTTAATGATGTCATGAGTTGAAAATTGTATATCGTTTAATTAGAAATTTGTGAAAAGTGTATTTTTTTCTTATTTCTATGGCTTCCCGGACGTATCGTGTAAACCTTATCGTTAGAAACAGCCGTCGCTTCCTCAATTAAAATGGTGTTTGTGGATAAATTGGCTGAAACTCGGCACTGATGTATGCAACGATTTATTGAGCGCCGCAATTCTTCGCACTTAGCACGTATCGAGCACCGTAACGGAACAATCATTTTATTTTCCAATTGTTTCTGTTACCTTTTAGTCAGTTAAGCACTTGTATGATATTAGAAAGGCCTTATTGACTCCCACGAGAACACCGTGCTGCCACCTACAACTTTTTTTAACACCTAATATGGGCATAGAGTCATTGGGGAGAACACGTGGTTAATGGGGTCAATGAACTCTTTTTTCCAAGGTCGATGTTGTTGTTGTTGTAAGTGCACGCTCTCAGCGAATGTCAAGGTCGATTTATTTGTTGTTGTTGTTGTAAGTGCACGCTCTCAGCAAATGTCAAGGTCGATTTATTTGTTGTTGTTGTTGTAAGTGCACGCTCTCAGCGAATGTCAAGGTGTCCAGAAATAGGAAACACTATTTGTTGTTGTTTTGGGCACGCTCGAGACGAATGTTATGAGTTTCCAGGAAACCGTTAGATCACGTGTTTCGTTCTCAGCCAATCAGAGGGCTCGCTTACATAATAACTTGACCTTGAGATTTCGTATATAACGGGCATGCAATGTGATTAAATTATCAGAAAGTATTTTGACACAATGGATTAATTTGATGAATTAGAAGCCTTGGCAACTTCAATTTACCATGTAAGTACATTTTTTATTTTCAAAATAAAATTATTTTCCTTGGTCACCCTCCAGTATTTTCACGTAAATCCCCCCCCCCCCCCCACATACAATACAAACATCACTATACAATCTTTACACTCGATGGATAACGTAAAATATATTCTTTTACCCTCAAAACCTAACCCCCCCCCCATTTTTTTACAACCAAATTCTCGCAAATAGAAATAACTATCTTTTCGTTAAATTCCTGTTTTTTATTTTCAAAATAAAATTATTTTCCTTGGTCATCCTCCAGTATATTCACGTAAATCCCCCCCCTCCCACTCTAGTACAAACATCACTATACAATCTTTATACTCGATAGAAAACGGAAAATATATTCTTTTTACCCTCAAAACGTAACCCCCCCCATTGTTTTTTACAACCAAATTCTCGCAAATAGAAATAATTATCCTTTCGAAAAATTTAGCTTTTCCATATTGTAATCTTTTCTCTAACTGAGACTTCCGTCACTGTTGTTATTAACCGTTCTGTTTTGACATAATGCTCTACGCGAGGTTAAAATTAGCTGTCTCCCCTTTTCCCTCTGTGTTTACGAACGCGGCAGCCAAAGTCAAAAGGAACTGTTTCACTGTCAAAATTAAAACACTTTGAGGCAACTGTAATAATTAGGCGTAGACGCAATGCGCTATTTTGGAGAAGTGAAACAGATTATTTTCAAGCTTTCTTTCGATAAAGTTTCTTTTATATTCCCGGGAGGAGAGCGTGAATCCAGGATTTTTGCTGGGGAGGGGGTTAGCACTTTTAATAGTGACAAAATAGAAATGAAAGATTGTTTTTACCATAATTGTTTTCAAATTCAGTGTCTAACCATTTCTCTTTGATATTTTAGTGATTTTAGCTATAGCATTTGAATAAAAGGTAGTAAGATATATTCTTTATTGATATGCCTTTCGCTTAAATATATCGCAAGATTAACTCAATGAGAGGGTGGACCTAGGGATGACTTAATTTTCCTAAATTTAGGGGAGGGGAGCGTGAATCCAGGATTTTTGTTGGGGAGGGGGTTAGCACTTTTATTAGTGACAAAATAGAAATGAAAAGATAATTGTTTTCAACTTCAGTGTCTAACCATTTTCTCTTTGATATTTTAGTTAATTTAGCTATAGCATTTGAATAAAAGGTAGTAAGATATATTCTTTATTGATATGCATTTCGCTTGAATATATCGCAAGATTAACTCAATGAGAGGGTAGGTTAATTTTCCTAAATTTAGGGGAGGGGGGGCAATTTTGTATCCAGGATTTTTGTTGGGGAGGGGGTTAGCGCTTTTATTAGTGACAAAATAGAAAATGAAAAGATAATTGTTTTTATCATAATTATTTTCTACTTCGTTGTGCGAACCATTCCTCTTTGACATTTTAGCGATTTTAACTATAGCATTTGAATAAAAGGTAGTAAGATATATTCTTTATTGATCTGGCATGCGCTTGAATAAAAAACCGAACGTTCGTATAATAATGCTTTGAGTTATTTCTGAGAAAAGTTGAATTTATTATAATCAAACTATGATTTTCAGAAATTAGGTTGCTTTCGACAAAGATTTCTCTTTACATATGGCAAATTTCCACAAGGTGATTGATCCATGGTCCTTCCAAATGTGATAGAAGCTACTACACCCTGCTTCAATCTCTTTTTACATATTCAAACTGAATGTTCGTATAACAATGCTTTGAGTTATTCCTCAGAAAATTGACCCCTCCAAATATTTACTCAGAGGAGCGGGTGCTGAAATGTAAAACGTTACTTATTTGCCAATCATTTTCACAGTTTTCAAGTTGGGATCTTCGAACACACTCCCTCCTTCTCAGTTTATCCTATGAAAGTGAGCTGTTTTTGTTAGAGTTTCAGAAACATTACATATTTATTTAATTGAAACACTTTTTTTTTCAGATATAATAAATGTTTGGTGTGATTGACACATAATATATTAGTCTGAAATATTCCTCAACTGGCATTATTTTCGAAGCAGCCTTCTTATTCCTAGACAATCAACGACGTGAAATTCATTGCTATAAATGGAACATCAGATACAATATGTATAAGTACGAGAAAAACAGATGGAGTCCAACGCTAAATTTTAGAAATCAAAAAGGCTTTTACGCTAAAACCATACGACCACATAATGAAAATGGCTATGAAATAAAACATGTACAAGAGGACATTCAGGAAATATGCAGTTTTTTTGGTGTGTAAGCTGTTTATGTTAAGGGAAACGTGCCAACTGATAAATTCTTACTAGAAAAATGTGATAAAAACATAGCATTATTCAATTTAGAAGACTTCAAATGTGAGAAATACCCGCATTCAGTCCATGACCCAGAAGATGAAGTTAAATATTTCGCTCAATGGATACCGGAAAAGATACCTGACATGGAAAAATGCATCAGATATCCGAAGTCCTAAACTTGCTCCTCCTCATATCAAATGGATTAAGCTTCTTTTTTTTTAAATATGTCATTATTTTTTTTTCAAATTTTTTTAAATATGTTTAAGCAATAAATATATTAAGCCTCAACCGTTTTTGTTATTTATAATAGTCCATCGCCATGAAAATTATAATTTCAGATTCAAAATGTCAGGGAACACACTTTCAGGTTCAGTATGTTGGAGAACCCTAAATAGTCACCCCTAAATAGGTAAGTTAACCCTAAAAGGTTAAAGAATTTCTCTGAAATTACACTTTCAGATCCAACAGGTCAGGGAACAAACTTTCAGGTTCAGCATGTAGGAGAACCCTAAATGCTCATCCTTAAAAAATGTAAGTTAACCCTAAACGCTTAAAGAATTTCTCTGAAATCACAATTTCAGGTTCAGCATATAGGAGAACCCTAAATGCTCATCCCTAAAAAAGGTAAGTTAACCCTAAACGCTTAAAGAATTTCTCTGAAATCACACTTTCAGGTTAGGTTAGGTAGGACCCCGCCCCCCACTACCCCAACCCCGAAGTAATGCCCCCGCCCCAAAGGCCCCCCGGCCCCCAAAGACCCTCCGGACCCCGCAATACTTTTCAAAAGGCTTTATTATATCTTTTCAGAACAAGTTCTTTCCTTAATATCCTTCTTAAACCAATTTTACAAATTCTAAATTTTTAATTAGTAGATAAAAAAAGCTATATCATAGCTGTGAATATTTTCTCGAAAGATAAGCACTTCTATTTCAATTTTAAATTTTCTCAATGAAGTGAAGAAAAGTTCAAGTTCTCTTCTGAATTTTCTCAATGAAAAAGAAATTAGTTTTTATTCAATTCTATTTTGCCAAATAATATAAAAATTTTCCACTTTAGTTCAGATTTTTCTCAAAGGGATGAAAAATTTAAAATACTGTTCCAAATTTTCTCAACGAAGTGAAGAAAAGTTCAAGTTCTCTTCTGAACTTTACCAAAGAACACACTTCAATTCTAGTTTCTCCAGAGAAAACAAAAATCTTCCACTTCAGTTCTTTATTTCACAAAGACATAAAGAAATTTAAAGTTCAATTCTAATTTTTTGGTGGAAGATAGAAAAAGTAACCCCCAACCCGAAGGAACCCCCCGGTCCCCAAAGGCCCCTGGCCCCCCGGTCCCCACAATGCCCACCAAAGGACACCAAACCCAAAGGCCCCCAAAGGCCCCCCGACAAACCCAAAAGACCAACAAAAAAAAATTTCTCTTAGAAATAATATTTTTCGTCAGTGATAACACTTTTTCTGTTCGAACTAACATGTTTTCTACCAAAGATACCAAATATTTTCATACACGTATCATTTTCTGCTTGTGATATCAACTTTCCTATCAGAAGTAGCAAGTTTTGCTTAACACTAACAAATATTCTCATCAAAGTAATGATATTTTACCCTTAATACTAACATACTTTTACTGAACAAACAAAAATTTCTCTTAAAAATAATATTTTTCATCAGTGATAACAATTTTTCTGTTCGAACTAGCAAGTTTTCTACCAAAGATACCAAATATTTTCATAGATGTAACATTTTTTGATTGTGATAACAACTTTTCTGTCAGAAGTAGCAAGTTTTGCTTAACACTAACAAACCTTCTCATCAAAGTAATAATATTTTACCTTAATACTAACATACTTTTACTGAACAAAACAAAAATTTCTCTTAGAAATAATATTTTTCGTCAGTGATAGCACTTTTTCTGTTCGAACTAACATGTTTTCTACCAAAGATACCAAATATTTTCGTAGACGTACCATTTTTTTGTTTGTGATAACAACTTTTCTGTCAGAAGTAGTAAGTTTTGCTTAAGACTAACAAACATTCTCATCAAAGTAATGATATTTTACCCTTAATACTAACATACTTTTACTGAACACACACAAATTTTTCTTAGAAATAATATTTTTCGTCAGTGATAACACTTTTTCTGTTCGAACTAGCATATTTTCTACCAAAGATACCAAATTTTTTCGTAGAAGTAACATTTTCTGCTTGTGATAACAACTTTTCTCTCAGAAGTAGCAAGTTTTGCTTGACACTAACAAACATTCTCATCAAAGTAATGATATTTTACCCTTAATACTAACATACTTTTACTGAACACACACAAATTTTTCTTAGAAATACTATTTTTCATCACTGATAACACTTTTTCTGTTCGAACTAGCAAGTTTTCTACCAAAGATACCAAACATTTTCTTAGAAGTAACATTTTATTATTGTGATAACAACTTTTCTATCAGAAGTAGCAAGTTTTGCTTAACACTAACAAACATTCTCATCAAAGTAATGATATTTTACCTTAATACTAACATACTTTTACTGAACGAACAAAAATTTCTCTTAGAAATAATATTTTTCGTCAGTGATAGCACTTTTTCTGTTCGAACTAACATGCTTTCTACCAAAGATACCAAATAATTTCATAGAAGTAACATTTTTTATTATGATAACAACTTTTCAGTCAGAAGTAGCAAGTTTTGCTTAACACTAACAAACATTCTCATCAAAGTAATGATATTTTACCCTTAATACTAACATACTATTACTGAACACACACAAATTTTTCTTAGAAATAATATTTTTCATCAGTGATAACACTTCTTCTGTTCGAACTAGCATGTTTTCTACCAAAGATACCAAATATTTTCATAGAAGTAACATTTTTTATTGTGATAACAACGTTTCTATCAGAAGTAGCAAGTTTTGCTTAACACTAACAAACATTCTCATCAAAGTAATGATATTTTACCCTTAATACTAACATACTTTTACTGAACACACACAAATTTCTCTTTGAAATAATATTTTTCGTCAATGATAACACTTTTTCTGTTCGAACGAGCAAGTTTTCTACCAAAGATACCAAATTTTTTCATATAAGTAAAATTTTTTTGATTGTGATAACAACTTTTCTGTCAGAAGTAGCAAGTTTTGCTTAACACTAACAAACCTTCTCATCAAAGTAATAATATTTTACCTTAATACTAACATACTTTTACTGAACACACAAAAATTTCTCTTAGAAATAATATTTTTCATCACTAATAATACTTTTTCTGTTCGAACTAGCAAGTTTTCTACCAAAGATACCAAATATTTTCATAGAAGTAAAATTTTTTATTATGATAACAACTTTTCTGTCAGAAGTAGCAAGTTTTGCTTAACACTAACAAACATTCTCATCAAAGTAATGATATTTTACCCTTAATACTAACATACTTTTACTGAACACACAGAAATTTCTCTTAGAAGTAATATATTTCATCACTAATAACACTTTTTCTGTTCGAACTAGAAAATTTTCTACCAAAGATACCAATTATTTTCATAGAAGTAAAATTTTTTATTATGATAACAACTTTTCTGTCAGAAGTAGCAAGTTTTGCTTAACACTAACAAACATTCTCATCAAAGTAATGATATTTTACCCTTAATACTAACATTTTTTTACTGAACACACACAAATTTCTCTTAAAAATAATATTTTTCATCACTGATAACACTTTTTCTGTTCGAACTAGCAGTTTTCTACCAAAGATACCAAATATTTTCATAGAAGTAACATTTTTTTGATTGTGATAACAACTTTTCTGTCAGAAGTAGCAAGTTTTGCTTAACACTAACTAACCTTCTCATCAAAGTAATAACATTTTACCCTAATACTAACATACTTTTACTGAACAAACAAAAATTTCTTTTAGAAATAATATTTTTCGTCAGCGATAACACTTTTTCTGTTCGAACTAGCATGTTTTCTACCAAAGATACCAAATATTTTCATAGAAGTAACATTTTTGATTGTGATAACAACTTTTCAGTCAGAAGTAGCAAGTTTTGCTTAACACTAACAAACATTCTCATCAAAGTAATGATATTTTACCCTTAATACTAACATACTATTACTGAACACACACAAATTTTTCTTAGAAATTATATTTTTCATCAGTGATAACACTTTTTCTGTTCGAACTAGCAATTTTTCTAGCAAAGATACCAAATATTTTCATAGAAGTAACATTTTTTTATTGTGATAACAACTTTTCTATCAGAAGTAGCAAGTTTTGCTTAACACTGACAAACATTCTCATCAAAGTAATGATATTTTACTCTTAATACTAACATACTTTTACTGAACACGCACACAAAGTTCTCTTAGAAATAATATTTTTCATTTCTATGTCTGAATCTATTTGCATACATGTCTGGGTTGGTGTTTGGTTAGGTTAGGTTAGGTTAGCTAAGTTATGTTAGGTTAGCTAAGTTAGGTTAGCTAGAAAAAATTTCTCCCTGTTTAAGTTAGGTTAGGCTAGTTTAACTTATCATGAGCGCTCAGTATAACTTAAACTAACCTAACTCAAACATGATACCAAGTTGAAATGGGTGGATTTTCCGGTGAGTATGGTTAGGTTAGGTAGGATCAAGTTAGATTAGGTTAGGTTAAGTTAGGTTGGGTTAGGTTAGGTTAGCCTACGTACGCGCGCGTACGTAGGCTAACCTAACCCAACCTAACTTAATCTAACTTGATCTAACCTAACCTAACCATACTCGCCGGAATATTCACCCATGTCAACTTGGTACCATGTTTAAGTTAGGTTAGGTTAGGTTATCATGAGTGCTCATGATAAGTTAACCTAACCTAACCTAACTTAAACATGGAGAAATGTTTACTAGCTAACCTAACTTAGCTAACCTAACTTAGCTAACCTAACCTAACCTAACCAAACACCAACCCAGACATGTATGCAAATAGATTCAGACAAAACTTGCTAGTTCGAACAGAAAAAGTGTTATCATTGATGAAAAATATTATTTCTAAGAGAAATTTGTGTGTGTTCAGTAAAAGTATGTTAGTATTAAGGGTAAAATATCATTACTTTGATGAGAATGTTTGTTAGTGTTAAGCAAAACTTACTACTTCTGATAGAAAAGTTGTTATCACAATAAAAAAATGTTACTTCTATGAAAATATTTGGTATCTTTGGTAGAAAACATGCTAGTTCGAACAGAAGAAGTGTTATCACTGATGAAAAATATTATTTCTAAGAAAAATTTGTGTGTGTTCAGTAATAGTATGTTAGTATTAAGGGTAAAATATCGTTACTTTGATGAGAAGGATTGTTAGTGTTAAGCAAAACTTGCTACATCTGACTGAAAAGTTATTATCATAATAACAAAATGTTACTTCCATGAAAATATTTGGTATCTTTTGTAGAAAACTAGCTAGTTCGAACATAAAAAGAGCTATCACTGACAAAAAATATTATTTCTAAGAGAAATTTGTGTGTGTTCAGTAAAAGTATGTTAGTATTAAGGTAAAATATTATTACATTGATGAGAATGTTTGTTAGTGTTAAGCAAAACTTGCTACTTCTGATAGAAAAATTGCTATCACAATACAAAAATGTTACTTCTATTAAAATATTCGGTATCTTTGGTAGAAAACTTGCTAGTTCGAACAGAAAAAGTGTTACAACTGATGAAAAATATTATTTCTAAGAGAAATTTGTGTGAGTTCAGTAAAAGTATGTTAGTATTAAGGGTAAATTATCATTACTTTGATGAGAATGTTTGATAGTGTTATAGCAAACTTGCTACTTATGATAAAAAATTTGTTATCACAATCAAAAATGTTACTTGTACGAAAAAATTTGGTATCTTTGGTAGAAAACATGCTAGTTCGAACAGAAAAAGTGTTATCACTGACGAAAAATATTATTTCTAAGAAAAATTTTTGTGTGTTCAGTAAAAGTATGTTAGTATTAAGGGTAAAATATCATTACTTTGATGAGAATGTTTGTTAGTCTTATGAAAAAACGTGCTACTTCTGACAGAAAAGTTGTTATCACAATCAAAAAAATGGTACGTCTACGAAAATATTTGGTATCTTTGGTAGAAAACATGATAGTTCGAACAGAAAAAGTGTTATCACTGACGAAAAATATTATTTCTTGAGAAATTTTTGTTTTGTTCAGTAAAAGTATGTTAGTATTAAGGTAAAATATTATTACTTTGATGAGAATGTTTGTTAGTGTTAAGCAAAACTTGCTACTTCTGACAGAAAAGTTGTTATCTCAATCAAAAAAATGTTACTTCTATGAAAATATTTGGTATCTTTGGTAGAAAACTTGCTAGTTCGAACAGAAAAAGTGTTATCAGTGATGAAAAATATTATTTTTCCACTTTTGGTAGAAAAGTGGAAAATTTTAATATTATTTGGAAAAATAGAATTGAATAAAAACTCATTTCTTTTTCATTGAGAAAATTCAGAAGAGAACTTGAACTTTTCTTCACTTCATTGAGAAAATTTAAAATTGAAATAGAATTGCTTATCTTTCGAGAAAATATTTACAGCTATGATATAGCTTTTTCTATCTACTAAGGAAAAATTTTGAATTTGTAAAATTGGTTTAAGAAGCAAGATATTAAGAAAAGAACTTGTTCTGAAAAGATATAATAAAGCCTCTTGAAAAGTATTGCGGGGTCCGGAGGGTCTTTGGGGGCCCGGGGGCCTTTGGGGCCGGGGGGTTACTTGGGGGTTGGGGGTAGTGGGGGTCGGGGTCCTACCTAACCTAACCTGAAAGTGTGATTTCAGAGAAAGTCTTTAAGTGTTTAGGGTTAACTTAGCTTTTTTAGGGATGAGCATTTAGGGTTCTCCTACATGCTGAACCTGAAAGTTTGTTCCCTGACCTGTTGGATCTGAAAGTCTAATTTCAGAGAAATTCTTTAACCTTTTAGGGTTAACTTACCTATTTAGAGGTGACTATTTAGGGTTCTCCAACATGCTGAACTTGAAAGTGTGTTCCCTGACATGTTGAATCTGAAAGTATAATTTTCATGGCGATGGACTATTCTAAAGAATAAAAACGGTTGAGGCTTAAGATATTTATTGCTTGAACATATTTAAAAACATTTGAAAAGATACATAATGACATATTTAAAAAAAAAGAAGAAAAGAAGCTTAATCCATTTGATATGAGGAGGAGCAAGTTTAGGACTTTGGATATCTGATGCATTTTTCCATGTCAGGTATCTTTTCCGGTATCCATTGAGTGAAATATTTAACTTCATCTTCTGGGTCATGGACTGAATGCGGGCATTTCTCACATTTGAAGTCTTCTAAATTGAATAGTGCTATGTTTTTATCAAAATTTCTAGTAAGAGTTTATCAGTTGGCGCGTTTCCCTTAACATAAACAGCTTGCACACCGAAAAAACTGCATATTTCCTGAATTTCCTCTTGTACATGTTTTATTTCATAGCCAATTTCATTATGTGGTCGCATTGTTTTAGCGTAAAAGCCATTTCGATTTATAAAATTTAGTGTTGGACTCCATCTGTTTTTCTCGTACTTATACATATTGTATCTGATGTTCCATTTATATCTATGAATTTAACGTCGTTGATTGTCTAGGAGTAAGAAAGCTGCTTCAAAAATAATGCCAGTTGAGGAATATTTCAGACCAATATATTCTGTGTCAATCACACCAAACATTATTATATCTGAAAAAAGTGCTTAAATTAAATAAATATGTAATGTTTCTGAAACTCTAACAAATACAGCTCACTTTCATAGAATTAACTGAGAAGGAGGGAGTGTGTTCAAAGATCCCAACTTGAAAACTGTGAAAATGATTGGCAAATAAGTAACGTTTTACATTTCAGCACCCGCTCCTCTGAGTAAATATTTGGAGGGGTCAATTTTCAGAGGAATAACTCAAAGCATTGTTATACGAACATTCAGTTTGAATACGTAAAAAGGGATTGAAGCAGGGTGTAGTAGCTTCTATCACATTTAGAAGGGACATGGATCAATCACCTTGTGGAAATTTGCCGTAAGTAAAGAGAAATCTTTGTCGAAAGCAACCTAAACTCTGAAAATCATAGTTTGATTATAATAAATTCAATTTTTCTCAGAAATAAATCAAAGCATTATTATACGAACATTCAGTTTTTTATTCAAGCGCATGCCAGATCAATAAAGAATATATCTTACTACCTTTTATTCAAATGCTATAGTTAAAATCGATAAATTGTCAAAGAGAAATGGTTCACACAACGAAGTAGAAAACAATTATGATAAAAACAATTATCTTTTCATTTTCTATTTTGTCACTAATAAAAGCGCTCACCCCCTCCCCAACAAAAATCCTGGATACAAAATTGCTCCCCCTCCCCTAAATTTAGGAAAATTAACCTACACTCTCATTGAGTTAATCTTGCGATATATTCAAGCGAAATGCATATCAATAAAGAATATATCCTACTACCTTTTATTCAAATGCTATAGCTAAATTAACTAAAATATCAAAGAGAAAATGGTTAGACACTGAAGTTGAAAACAATTATCTTTTCATTTCTATTTTGTCACTATTAAAAGTGCTAACCACCTCCCCAACAAAAATCCTGGATTCACGCTCCCCTCCCCTACATTTAGGAAAATTAAGTCATCCCTAGGTCCACCCTCTCATTGAGTTAATCTTGCGATATATTCAAGCGAAAGGCATATCAATAAAGAATATATCTTACTACCTTTTATTCAAATGCTATAGTTAAAATCGCTAAAATGTCAAAGAGAAATGGTTCGCACAACGAAGTAGAAAACAATTATGATAAAAACAATTATCTTTTCATTTTCTATTTTGTCACTAATAAAAGCGCTAACCCCCTCCCCAACAAAAATCCTGGATACAAAATTGCCCCCCCTCCCCTAAATTTAGGAAAATTAACCTACCCTCTCATTGAGTTAATCTTGCGATATATTCAAGCGAAATGCATATCAATAAAGAATATATCTTACTACCTTTTATTCAAATGCTATAGCTAAATTAACTAAAATATCAAAGAGAAAATGGTTAGACACTGAAGTTGAAAACAATTATCTTTTCATTTCTATTTTGTCACTATTAAAAGTGCTAACCTCCTCCCCAACAACAATCCTGGAGTCACGCCCCTCTCCCCTAAATTTAGGCATATTAAGCCATCCTTAGGTCCATCCTCTCATTGAGTTAATCTTGCGATATATTTAATCGAAAGGCATATCAATAAAGAATATATCTTACTACCTTTTATTCAAATGCTATAGCTAAAATCACTAAAATATCAAAGAGAAATGGTTAGACACTGAAGTTGAAAACAATTATGGTAAAAACAATCTTTCATTTATATTTTGTCACTATTAAAAGTGCTAACCCCCTCCCCAGGAAAAATCCTGGATTCACGCTCCCCTCCCAGGAATATAAAAGAAACTTTATCGAAAGAAAGCTTGAAAATAATCTGTTTCACTTCTCCAAAATAGCGCATTGCGTCTGCGCCTAATTATTACAATTGCCTCAAAGTGTTTTAATTTTGACAGTGAAACAGTTCCTTTTGACTTTGGCTGCCGCGTTCGTAAACACAGAGGGAAAAGGGTTGACAGCTAATTTTAACCTCGCGTAGAGCATTATGTCAAAACAGAACGGTTAATAACAACAGTGACGGAAGTCTCAGTTAGAGAAAAGATTACAATATGGAAAAGCTAAATTTTTCGAAAGGATAATTATTTCTATTTGCGAGAATTTGGTTGTAAAAAACAATGGGGGGGGGGTTTAGGTTTTGAGGGTAAAAAGAATATATTTTACGTTTTCTATTGTAAGAAATGTCCTTCTAATTTTAGAATTAATATCAAGTTGCTATGAATTCGGCTTAAGCCAATGCCCTTTTCAGGGCATTGAACCCACTAAAGTTATCTTCGTAAACTTTCCCTGTCGCAATAGGAACCCGTTCCTTAGAATTTCTTAATTTTACAATAGTAACCCGTTTTTAGAATTTCTAGAATTAGCTACGTTGTTTGAGAAAAAAGGGAAGATATATTTTACATAGCGGGGGACTGACCATAGAAGTCAGTGGGTGTTTTGGCTTTGCGCAAGCTTGTGTATGCATGTAGAATGTAAGTCTAATATGTTCCTTGCTCTTTCTTAATTTTATTATTTTAAAATCTTAGTAAATTGATATATATATATATATATCCCATTCTTTAATATTATTATTAATTTCCTTTAAGCAGGAAGATATTAGTTTTAATATACTAGTTATTATGAGTGCTTTCCTTAAATAATGATAAACTTTACTTCAAGCAATTATAAAACAAGAAATGATCTTCGACTACGAATACTAATGACTGAGCATTGACTTATTTTGATAACTATTAATTAAAAAGTTCTCTTCTTTAATAATAAAATACTAGTTTTTATTATACCTGTATTGTCTTGTATATTTTATTACGCTGATCAGGATTTTCTCAAGATATCTCTCTCACTTGGTTCATTTCGTCTATTGAGGCTTATTTAGGGGTTCTCTGGTCTCATGGCTGAGTTTGGGCATGGAGTCATCACCATGAGAAGCCCCCCCTCTTACAAAATGGTGGCAGCGAAAACACGATGCGATTCTATTGCATTAAAAGCGCCTCTTTTTAACGCTACGCTTAATTTTGAGAGAGCAGAATCTTGATTATAAATCCTTTTTGTAGATTTTTTAATACTTAAATTAACATAATTAATTGCATCCCTTTATTTTTTCTTCGTCTTCACTGCTTGCCTGTATGTTTATGCTTTTTAGATTTATAAAAAAAAGACTAACCGCTATAATAAATTCAGCCAAATAATATTTGGATATTGCTTAATTTGGTACCCTCGTAAGGAAATTGTTGCCGGCTGTTCGAGCATAGATAGTTTCCTTTTTCTCAGTTCCAGTTCACTCAAACAGGAGTAGTTGATTGCTTAAGTTTGGCAAGGCATAATTAATTTCTCCTTAAGTAATGTCCCTACGTCAAAAAAATGACACTGGAAGCTTCAGCCCTTGGGCAAGCTTCTAATGTTAATACAGGAGCTACGCCAGCTCCAGTATTCCAAAAAGTAGCTTATAGTATTATCCATTGTCCATTATAAAAAGAAGTTCTTTAAACCACAACAAATTTCTAGTTTGGTTAAATATCTTCAGAGAGTTTGTAGATTAATGGGATTAGAAGAATCAGTTATGACCGAGAGGTACGCTTCCTTAATGTTTGATGAACCGTATACAAGCTGTATTTAGAAAAATATGTGACCGCTACACATTTTTCTGGGCTAAAAGAATCCCTGTGCTCTGCTTTTCTTAATAAAATTTCACCGACCGAAAACATTTAACATATTATGCAAGTTAGACATGAAAATAATGAGCCAGTCGTAGGATTTTTTTATGCGTATTAATGCAGAATTTGAGAGCTACTCTTCTTTTGATAAAAATGTTACGGGGAGTGCATGCCTCCTTTCAGGTATTGATTTATTAGAATAAGAGGCCTTTGAACAAAAATTACATGAGAATATCAGAAGATGTATTCACCAAAAAAAGGATTGCGCATATATTACAAAAAGATTTCAGAATGATATAATGTAAAATAAGAGCCTGTGTCTTCGGGGATTTTTGGTAGTTGACAATTTCCTTTCGCCGTAATCCTAGGGTTCAAAAATATGGAAGGACTAGACAGTCCCGTTCACTTTCGTGACAGGACGTTAAAATTTTGAACCAAGGCTAAGGATTAAGCAAGCTTAATGATAGATTAGCATATAGGGGTGTATTAGTGATTTCTGATATACCTATTGACCCTAGAGCATTTAAAAAGTGTAGATTGTAAGCTAGTTACTACAGAAAATATCTCATTTATTGATGGCGATAATTTAATTATTGTTCCAAAACCAGAATAAAAAGAATTTCTTTCTACGTTTAACCTTTAAACGTACAAAAATAAATGTTTTCCGAGAGCTAGTTCAATTGCTCTTAAATAGTGACAATTGCTTTTCTAAAGCAGCGTATGACCAATGTATAAAGGATTTAACGGTTTGGAAGCCTTGATGTACCACTTGAACTATAATTTCAATTACTTAAGCGTTTAGAATCCCTCATTAAATGGCTTTGTACTAAAAGAACATCTATAAACTATGCTGAAATCCAGTATAGTAGAGGAAAGGGTATATCCTTTCCCTTCACCTCTTTTCCTTATAAGGAAACATTCTGTGAGTAAAAATAAGGCTCGATTTCTACTCGATTTCTCGATTTCTAATTAATTTACGTACAGTTAATAATAACATGAAAGACAGCATTCCTAATTCCTCGAACTTCTGACATTTTACAAAATTTGTCGAAAGGAATGTTCTATAGTGAATTTGACATGCGCAGTGTTTTTTTTCAAATTTCCATTGATGAAAGGTACCAAAAATTCTTTTTGTTTTTATCACCTTTTAACTGGCAGCAGCCATTGCTACACAAGAATACCATAAGGAAGTGTATTTGGGCCAAAAGCTTTCGCTAGCTTCATGGATAAATTATTTCTAGAAAGTTACCGTTCCTTCATTTTCATTTTTTTTTATGATATATTTACTAAATAAAACCTAACCTAATGAGCGTTTATTTCATTTCAAGATATGTTTCAGGCGTTTAAAAAATCATAACAATTAGTTATTAGCTTCTAAATCACAAGTTTTAAAGAACCTATTCCAGTATTAAGATATTTCGTGTCGCCTGACAAAATTAGACCTCAAGTATCCAAATTGGTTGCTATAGAAGAACAGAAGGGCCTGAAAATATTTCTATTTTTAAATTATTTGTGGACTCCTCTGAAAATGGAGCCGGGGCTGTTCTTTGTCATGAAAAGGATGACGGAAGGATGGGAGTCGTTTTTTTTTCTTTTTAATAGTTCTCTCTAAACCATTTTCCAAGAAGTCTTCTATCGTTAGGGAGCCATACGGCTTATATAAAACTCTGAAGAGCTCTCAGATTCAGTATTATTTGGAGAAGATTGTGAAATATTTATGCGGATGCTAAAAATTTAAATATTTATGTAAAGATCAGGATGTCTCTAGAAAGATGTACCCGATATCATTACTTATTGTGGATAATCCTTTATATACACATGAAACATATTCCTGAGATTAAGATGTTACTTAATATTTTATCGAGGTCAAGTCGAGAGATAATAGACAGCAGTCAGACCTTATATCCGGTTCTTAACGAACTAGAAATTTTTGCAGCGGGCATTTTTTTTTATTAGTAATCCTAATGTAGCTTACTTAGGTATGCAAGCTGAGGAATTAAACCACGGACAATTACGGGATCCCGAGACGAGACTTAATATTGATTTATTGAAAGAGCCGGATGTGTCAAAAGACAACCGTGCTCAAAAGAGGAGCTCCATATATGATAAGCCTGCCAGGTTGTAAGTGGATACTGACCCCACATACCTGGTGTGAACCAGGGACCCAGAAGGACTGGCCAATCTGCAGTGAGCATAGTGTCTACCGCATTTTTAATTTTGATGATATGGATATTGAAAAAAAGAATATGATATTTGATAAAGTCTCTTCGTGGTTCGTTCCTATTATTCAAGAGTTAGTTTCAATTGATGACGTTCTGTATAGAATAAAGTATGCTCCGAATAACCATTCTAGGCTCAACCAAAAAGTGCACTCTTAACCATCTATTTTGATAAGTTTTGCCTACAGTAATGAGTCCAGGCAACTAAAAATTAGTTCATGATTATATATAGTTAAGCAGCCAAACAAGCTGCAAGAAAACGTTGTGAAAACTCAACAGTTTTGGGTTTTTTAATCTCAGGCATTCGTTATTTTTGAATTTTTTGGTAATTTTTAAGTGTATACAGGGCAAACAATAAACAGAAAAATAAAAATAAATATACATATACATATATACATTTATTTAAACCTCTGAGAAAAAAAGTAAATGAATAAATTTCATTTTTGTTTGGAGTATTGATTGATAAGTTAATTTAGTTAATAATGATTTTGTAGCAAAATGATTATAATTTTATTATAGAACCATAAATTCATTAGACAAGAAGTTTGATTACAAATTAAGAGTGAACTGGTCAACTTAGTATGGTCATGGAATTAAAATACAAAATTGAAAGTAAGTAGACTTGATATTTTATTGATTTCTTCTTTTGACCTTATACCCAACAGACTAGATGCAGCTAGAACTTAACTTAGAAAGACGGTGACGGATTTAGTTATGATAGATGGTTTGGTTATGTAGCTTGATGTTTGGGTTATGTGTGATTCTTCTCTAGTTACTGAGTTCTATTAACTTTTAAGCACCAATTAACATAACAATAATGTATGCAATAATTAATAGGAAAAAAAAAATATATATATAATTTAATAAGAAGAATGTTTACATATAAATAATAATTGACCTTCTAAAACCTTTTACTTATAAGTAAAATAATAGTCGTTGTTGCCCTTATTCTATTAAATGGTCTTCAAGAAAAGAAAATAATCGGGTTGTAAAAAGGTTCTACGTTCCTTAATTATACGATAAGGCACGATCGTAGATGTGAGGAAAATAGACCCAGCACCGCAAAAGATAAAATAGTATTAAATCATTAAAGGCTAGCGAACAGAAGCTACCTTCATCTGATAAGCTTCTGTCTAGTAATAGCCTTACAATTTTTTTGGTCACTTACTCATTCAATAGCGTTTCTGCCTAAAATTCACTTTATTGTCTTTTGTTGTATACTAATTATGTATTTAAGTATTTTTGTAAATGTTCTATTGTATTAGGATTTATAATAGTTCTTTAAAGCGCTCGTTAGTTGTAAGAACATATTGTACTTATATTGATTTTATTAGATATAATCACAATAATATCTTAATATAATTTACTAAATATTATGTTACAAGGTCTTTTTTTTTAGAACTGTAATTATTCTTTTAGCAATAATATCAGTTGCTATGAATCCGGCTTGAGACAATGCCCTGTTCAGGGCCGTGAACCCAATAAAGTTATCTTCGTAAACTTTCCCTGTCGCAATAGGAACCCGTTCCTTAGAATTTCTTAATTTTAAAAATAGGAACCCGTTCTTAGAATTTCTAGAATTAGCTACGTTGTTTGAGAACAAAGGGAAGATATATTTTATAGAGCGGGGGACTGATCATAGAAGTCAGTGGGTGTTTTGGCTTTGCTCAAGCTTGTTTATGCATGTAGAATGTAAGTCTAATATGTTCCTTGCTCTTTCTTAATTTTATTATGTTAAAATCTTAGTAAATGGATATATATATATATCCCATTCTTTAATATTATTATTAAATTCCTTTAAGCAGGAACATATTAGTCTTAATATACTAGTTATTATGCTTGCTTTCCTTAAATAATAATAAACTTTACTTCAAGCAATTATAAAACAAGAAATGATCTTCGATTACGAATACTAATGACTGAGCATTTACTTATTTTGATAACTATTAATTAAAAAATTATATTCTTTAATAATAAAATCTTATTTTTTCTTATAACTTTGTTTTGTTGTATATTTTATTAAGATGATAAGGATTTTATCAAGATCTCTCTCTCACTTGGTACATTTCATCTATTGAGGCTTAATTAGGGGTTCTCGGGTCTCATGGCTGAGTTTGGGCATGGAGTCATCACCATGAGAAGCCCCCCCCCTTACACTGTCGAGTCGAGTATAAAGATTGTATAGTGATGTTTGTACTAGAGTGGGAGGGGGGGGATTTACGTGAATATACTGGAGGGTGACCAAGGAAAATAATTTTATTTTGAAAATAAAAAACAGGAATTTAACGAAAAGATAGCTATTTCTATTTGCGAGAATTTGGTTGTAAAAAAAAGGGGGGGTTAGGTTTTGAGGGTAAAAGAATATATTTTACGTTATCCATCAAGTATAAAGATTGTATAGTGATGTTTGTATTGTATGTGGGGGGGGGGGATTTACCTGAATATACTGGAGGGTGACCAAGGAAAATAATTTTATTTTGAAAATAAAAAATGTACTTACATGGTAAATTGAAGTTGCCAAGGCTTCTAATTCATCAAATTTATCCATTGTGTCAAAATACTTTCTGATAATTTAATCACATTGCATGCCCGTTATATACGAAATCTCAAGGTCAAATTATTATGTAAGCAAGCCCTCTGATTGGCTGAGAAGGAAACACGTGATCTAACGGTTTCCTGGAAACTCATAACATTCGTCTCGTGCGTGCCCAAAACAACAACAACAACAAATAGTGTTTCCTATTTCTTGACACCTTGACATTCGCTGAGAGCGTGCACTTACAACAACAATAACAAATAAATCGACCTTGGCATTCGCTGAGAGCGTGCACTTACAACAATAAAAACCTCGAACTTGGAAAAAGAGGTCATTTACCCCATTAACCACGTGTTCTCGTGATTGACTCTATGCCCATATTAGGTGTTAAAAAAAGTTGTAGGTGGCAGCACGGTGTTCTCGTGGGAGTCAATAAGGCCTTTCTACTTATGATATAGCCCCTACCGCTCAAGTTGTTCATTCATTGACACATTATAGAAACAGTTTTTTTTCTCTAGCTTCTTTCAGTTTAGCGTGAGAAAAGACAAGTAGAAGAAACAGAATAGATGCAAAGTATATAATGTGGCCTATATATTTGTATATTAGGGGGGGGGGGTTAAGTATTAGGACAGTGTGAAGTTAGAAAACAATTCTTACTACGTAATATGCAGAACAATTGTACCTAACAGATTAGGCATGCACACTCGGTATACTTTACCACCACCACCACCACAACCCCTCTATAGTACAAATATATAGCCCAATTTTTTTTTTGAAGTATTATATTTTTATCATACTTAGCGCATTAGGGGGGGCTATATTTTCATTAGGATTGAGCGTCAGAGAAACATGTTACAAGAATATTAGGTAGGAGGTGTATCATACAATTACCGTCAGTTGCATCTGTGTTGTGATAGGAATAGCTCATTGACTGCATATTTTACTTTCTTGGTTTTTACACTCAGTTGTTAGCTTATTTATCGGTTTGATTTTTTTTATCTTTTAATTCTATGTTTGTTCTTTTGTTAAATTTTTATGGCTTGAATTATTCCCCTTTCCCATCGCTTTTGGAATATTTGCTTATTTATTTTCTTGTGCTTGCTATTGGTCATAGAACTTTTTTCTTACAAGATTTACTATAGTTTTTAACTTTTCTGAAGTAAAAAGCTTAACTGGCTTAACCCAAATCCAACCCTTCTCTCCACTTTACTGATGTGGTCTCCCTCTAGTCAGTACAAACTTCATTGGTTTAGTGGGCTATTTTAATAATTTAATTTACATGATTCTATATTCAGTAGAGAAAAGTAGACAGAAGGGTGGGGGGATAGAGGCATCAATGGTATTTTGCGATTTTTATTATTCTATCCGTAGTGCCTCAAACGTACGTATATTTTTGCTATCTTTTTGTATTTTTCGCAGTTAAAGCACAGCTTTGAAGTGTGGTTGCCTTGAAAGGCTATGAAAAATAAGCTATTTTTTTCCAGAGGAATTCAATGACAGTCAAACAGTTTGTGGTCAAACCGAAACTCTAAAAAACGGAATTTTGACACCAATAGATACATCAAAAGAATAATATTTTAATACGGATTTCAAATATATAAGTTTCATCAAGTTTGGTTTTACCCATCAAAAGTTACGCGCCTGAAAAAATTTGGCTGATTTTTGAAAAAAGGAGTAAAGACCCACTAAAACCTATAGAATCTTAATGAAAATTACACCATTAGATTCAGCGTATCAGAGAACCCTACTGTAGAGCTTTTAAGCTCCTATCTGCAAAAATGTGGAATTTTGTATTTTTTGCCAGAAGAAAGATCACGGATGTGTGTTTTTTTTTTTTTTTCCAGGGGTGATCGTATTGACCCAGTGGTCCTAAAATATCATGGGAGGGCTCATTCAACGGAAACTAAAATTTCTAGTGCTCTCTTTAAGTGACCATAAAAATGGAGGGCAACTAGGCCCCCTCCCACACTTATTTTTTTCCAAAGTCACCCGATCAAAATTTTGATATAGCTATTTTGTTCAGCATGGTCGAAAATATAATAAATAAGTCTTTTAGGATGACTTAATCCCCCAAAGTCTCCGGTGGGAGGGCTGAAAGTTATGACCTTTACCCAATGTTTACATATAGTATTGGTTATTGGGAAGAACACAGACGTTTTCAAGGGGAATTTTTTCTGATAGTGGGGGGAGAGGTTGTGGGCTATATGAGAGGATCTTTCCATGGAGGAAGTTTTCATGGGGGAAGGGACATTGCTATGAAGGGGCCGTCGGATTTCCCAGAATAATTTAAAAAAACGATAAGAAATTAAATAGAAAATAAACAAGTTTTTCAACTGAAAGTAAGGAGCAACATCAAAACTTAAAATTATTAAGTATAAATTATTAAGTATATCATTGGGTTCACCCAATAGTCAGTACCTCGCTCTTTAAGCCAAAGATTTTTTTAGTACTTTCATAAGAGCTATTTATTCTAATTAACGGCCTTTATGATTAAGAGGTCATTTTTAAAGAATTGGAACAAAATTCGAACTTTAACGTAAAGAGCGAGGTATTGACTACGGGGCGAACCCTCTAATATACGTATTAAAAATATATGGAAGTAGAAATGCCCCTATTGATCCGAACGGGGCACCAAATATGGGCATAGCCTCCCTAGGGAGAACACGTGGTTAATGGGGTCAATGACCTAAATTTCCAGGGTCGATGTTGTTGTTGTTGTTGTTTTGGCCATGTGCATAGAGTCATTAGGGAGAACACGTGGTTAATTAAAGCGATTGGGAATTTGGAACACCTGTGCTGTCAGTCATTAATCAAATTGTTTCCGGGCAAAGTTTAATAATGTCTGACGGGTACTGTCAATCATTAATCATATTGTTTCCAGGCGAAGTTTAATAATGTCTGACAGGTGATGTCAAGATTGATTGATATGTCACGAAAGGGGAATTAATTTGTTGTTTCTAAGGGAAATTATTGATTCAAGAAAGGGGAATTAATTTGTTGTTTCTAAGGGGAATTATTGATTCACGAAAGGCGAATTAATTTTTGTTTCTAGGGGGAATTATTAATTCAAGAAAGGGGAATTAATTTGTTGTTTCTAAGGGGAAGGTGGGGAAGAGATATATTGATTGCGTAATCGAAGGGAGAGAATTCCCGAGAAATTGATTACATAATCGGTAGAACCCTATCAGGAGCTCGTGACGGGAATCCATTTATGGGCATAGAATGACGTAATCAACTAGGACAATTGGATTTCTGAGAAATTGATTACATAATCGGTAGAACCCTATCAGGAGGTCCTGACGGGAATCCATTTATGGGCATAGAATGACGTAATCAACTAGGACAAATGGATTTCTGAGAAATTGATTACATAATCGGTAGAACCCTATCAGAAGGTCATGACGGGAATTCATTTATGGGCATAGACTGACGTAATCGACTACGACAAGCAAGTTACTTTCTTAATGTCCCTCCTAAACACATTTTGCAACTTGAAGTACTTATCTTTTTCACCCTGAACAATACTTTACAGCATTTTGAATACCTCAACACCAAGAAATACTTTTAAATTAACATTTCGGGGCAAGTTAAAATATTAATGTACCTCCTAAACCAAAGTTGCAACTTGAAGTAATTATGTTTTTCAACAAAAACTATACTTTAAAGCTTTTTGGATAACTAAACACCAAGAAATACTTTTCAAAGACCATTTCAGAGCAAATTAATTTCTTAATGTACCTCATAAACCTATTTTACAAATTTAAATACTAATATTTTTAACACACAACTATACTTTACAGCGTTTTGAGTGTCCCAACACCAAGAAATACTTTTCAAAGACCATTTCAGAGCAAGTTACTTACTTAATGTTCCTCCTAAACCCATTTTGCAACTTGAATTACTTATCTTTTTCACCCACAACTTTACTTTACAGCTTTTGGATACCTCAACACCAAGAAATACTTTTCAAAGACCATTTCAGAGCAAGTTACTTTCTTAATGTTCATCCTAAATCCATTTTGCAACTTGAAGTACTTATCTTTTTCACCCACAACTGTACTTTACAGCTTTTGGATACCTCAACACCAAGAAATACTTTTTAAAGACCATTTCAGAGCAACTTACTTTCTTAATGTCTCTCCTACACCCATTTTCCAACTTGAAGTAGTGATCATCTTCACACACGACTATACTTTACAGCATTTTTGATACCTCAAAACCAAAAAAAAGTTTTCAAAGACCATTTCACTGCAGCTTACTTTCTTAACCTTCCTCCTATACCCATTTTGCAACTTGAAGTACTTATCTTTTTCACTCACAACTATACATTACAGCCTTTTTGTTACCTCAAAACCAAGAAATACTTTTCAAAGACCATTTCAGAGAAATTTACTTTCTGAATGTCCCTCATAAACCATTTTTTTAAATTCAAATACTTATCTATTTCAACAACAACTAAACTTAACAGTTTTTTGGATACCTCAACACCAAGAAATACTTTTCAAAAGACATTTCAGAACAAGTTACTTTCTGAATGTCCCTCTTAAACCCATTGTCCAACTTGAAGTACTTATGTTTTTCATCCACAACTATACTTTACAGCTTTTTGATCGTCACAACACCAAGAAATACTTTTCAAAGACAATTTCAGAGCAAGTTACTTTCTTAATGTACCTCCTAAACCCATTTTCCAACTTGAAGTGCTTATCTTTTTCACCCACAACTATACTTTACAGCTTTTTGAGTGTCACAACACCAAGAAATACTTTTCAAAGACCATTTCAGAGCAAGTTACTTTCTTAGTGTTCCTCCTAAACCCATTTTCCAACTTGAAGTACTAATCTTTTTCACCCACAACTATACTTTACAGCTTTTTGGATACCTCAACACCAAGAAATACTTTTCAACGACCATTTCAGAGCAAGTTACTTTCTTAATGTCCCTCCTAAACCCATTTTCCAACTTGAAGTACTTATCTTTTTCAATAACAACTATACTTTACAGCCAATTGGATACTTCAACACCAAGAAATACTTTTCAAAGACCATTTAATAGCAAGTTACTTTTCTTAATGTCCCTCCTACACCCAATTTCCAACTTGAAGTACTTATCTTTATCACCCACAACTATACTTTATAGATTTTTGGATAACTCAATAACAATAAATACATTTCAAATAACATTTAATATCAAGTTACTTTCTTAATGTCCATCCTAAACCCATTTTCCAACTTGAAGTACTTATAATTTTCACACACAACTATACATTACAGCTTTTTGTATAAATCAACACCAAGAAATACTTTTCATATACCATTTCAGAGCAAGATAATTTCTTAATGTCCCTCCTAAACCCATTTTCCAACTTGAAGTACTTATCATTTTCACCCACAACTATACTTTACAGCTTTTGGATACCTCAACACCAAGAAATACCTGTCAAATACCATTTCAGAGCAAGTTACTTTCTTAATGTACCTCCTAAACCCATTTTCCAACTTGAAGTACTTATCTTTTTCACTCACAACTATACTTTACAGCTTTTTGGATACTTCAACACAAAGAAATACATTTGAAAGACCATTTCATAGCAAGTTACTTTCTTAATGTCCCTCCTAAAACCCATTTCCTACTTTAAGTAATTATCAATTTCAACCAAAGAATTTCATTACTGATTTCGTGTTCACTCTTATCATAGTAAATCGTGTATTAGAACAAGTCTTTTCTAGCTAAATTCTTATTGACCATACTAAAACCTAGTTCCAGCATGACGCACTATTCATTAGCACCAACCGCAGTACATTGCAGCTTAATGGTTAAATAAACGCAATAAAAAAATATTCAAAGACCATTTCAGAGCAAGTTACTTTCTCATTGTCCCTCCTAAACCCATTTTCCAACTACTGATCTTTTTCACCCACAACTATACTTTACAGCTTTTTGTATGCTCCAACACCAATCAATACTTTTCAAAGGCATTTCAGAACAAGTTCTTTTCTTAATATGCTTCTTAAACCAATTTTACAAATTCTAAATTTTTCCATAGTAGATAGACAAAGCTATATCATAGCTGTGAATATTTTCTCGAAAGATAAGCAGTTCTATTTCAATTTTAAATTTTCTCAATGAATTGAAGAAAAGTTCAAGTTTTCTTCTGAATTTTCTCAATGAAAAAGAAATTAGTTTTTATTCAATTCTATTTTTCCAAATAATATAAAAATTTTCCACTTTAGTTCAGATTTTTCTCAAAGGGATGAAAAATTTAAAATACTGTTCCAAATTTTCTCAACGATGTGAAGAAAAGTTCAAGTTCTCTTCTGAACTTTACCAAAGAACACATTTCAATTCTAATTTCTCCAGAGAAAACAAAAACTTCCACTTCAGTTCTTTATTTCACAAAGACATAAAGAAATTTAAAGTTCCATTCTAATTTTTCGATGGAAGATAGAAAAAGTAATCCCCAACCAGAAGGACCCCCCCGGTCCTCCACGGCCCCAGGCCCCCCCGGTCCCCACAAAGTCCCCCCAAGGAAACCGCACCCAAAGGCCCACACACGCCCCCCCACACACCCCAAAGACCAACAAACAAAAATTTATCTTAGAAATAATATTTTTCATCACTGATAACACTTTTCTGTTCGAACTAGCAAGTTTTCTACCAAAGATACCAAATATTTTCATAGAAGTAACATTTTTTGATTGTGATAACAACTTTTCTGTCAGAAGCAGCAAGTTTTGCTTAACACTAACAAACCCACTAATCAAAGTAATGATATTTTACTTTAATACTAACATACTTTTACTGAACAAACGCAAATTTCTCTTAGAAATAATATTTTTCATCAATGATAACACTTTTTCTGTTCGAACTAGCAAGTTTTCTACCAAAGATAACAAATTTTTTTCTTAGAAGTAACATTTTTGATTGTGATAACAACTTTTCTGTCAGAAGTAGCATGTTTTGCTTAACACTAACAAAC
This sequence comes from Artemia sp. Qi Xiang Cuo, assembly GCF_049724085.1. NCBI lineage: Eukaryota > Metazoa > Arthropoda > Branchiopoda > Anostraca > Artemiidae > Artemia > Artemia sp. Qi Xiang Cuo. Next base: position 27,832,399 of record NC_142794.1, on the reverse strand, counting down.
CTTCTCATCAAAGTAATGATATTTTACCTTAATACTAACATACTATTACTGAACAAACAAAAATTTCTCTTAGAAATAATATTTTTCATCACTGATAACACTTTTCTGTTTGAACTAGCAAGTTTTCTACCAAAGATACCAAATATTTTCATAGAAGTAACATTTTTTTATTGTGATAACAACTTTTCTGTCAGAAGTAGCAAGTTTTGCTTAACACTAACAAACATTCTCATCAAAGTAACGATATCTTACTTTAATACTAACATACTTTTACTGAACACACACAAATTTTTCTTAGAAATAATATTTTTCGTCAATGATAACACTTTTTCTGTTCGAACTAGCAAGTTTTCTAGCAATGATACAAATTTTTTTCTTAGAAGTAACATTTTTTTATTGTGATAACAACTTTTCTGTCAGAAGTAGCAATTTTTGCTTAACACTAACAAACATTCTCATCAAAGTAATGATATTTTACCTTAATACTAACATACTTTTACTGAACAAACAAAAATTTCTCTTAGAAATAATATTTTTCATCACTGATAACACTTATCTGTTCGAACTAGCAAGTTTTCTACCAAAGATACCAAATATTTTCATAGAAGTAACATTTTTTGATTGTGATAACAACTTGTCTGTCAGAAGTAGCAAGTTTTGCTAAACACTAACAAACATTCTCATCAAAGTAATGATATTTTACCTTAATACTAACATACTTTTACTGAACACACAGAAATTTCTCTTAGAAATAATATTTTTCGTCAGTGATAACACTTTTTCTTTTCGAACTAGCAAGTTTTCTACCAAAGATACCAAATTTTTTCTTAGACGTACCATTTTTTAATTGTGATAACAACTTTTCTGTCAGAAGTAGCAAGTTTTGCTTAACACTAACAAACATTCTAATCAAAGTAAAGATGTTTTACCTTAATACTAACATACTTTTACTGAACACACACAAATTTCTCTTAGAAATAAAATTTTTCGTCAATGATAACACTTTTTCTGTTCGAACTAGCAAGTTTTCTACCAAAGATATCAAATTTTTTCGTAGAAGTAATATTTTTTTATTCTGATAACAACTTTTCTGTCAGAAGTAGCAGGTTTTTCTTAACACTAACAAACCTTCTCATCAAAGTAACAACATTTTACCCTAATACTAACATACTTTTACTGAACAAACAAAAATTTCTCTTATAAATAATATTTTTCATCACTGATTACACTTTTTCTTTTAGAACTATCAAGTTTTCTATCAAATATACCAAATTTTTTCATATAAGTAACATTTTTTTGATTGTGATAACAACTTTTCTGTCAGAAGTAGCAAGTTTTGCTTAACACTAACAAACATTCTCATCAAAGTAACGATATTTTACTTTAATACTAACATGCTTTTACTGAACACACACAAATTTTTCTTAGAAATAATATTTTTCGTCAGTGATAACACTTTTTCTGTTCGAACTATCAAGTTTTCTACCAATGATACCAAATTTTTTCATAGAAGTAACATTTTTTTATTGTGATAACAACTTTTCTGTCAGAAGTAGCAAGTTTTGCTTAACACTAACAATCCTTCTCATCAAAGTAATGATATTTTAACCTAATACTAACATACTTTTACTGAATAAACAAAAATTTCTCTTAGAAATAATATTTTTCGTCTGTGATAACACTTTTTCTATTCGACCTATCAGGTTTTCTACCAAATATACCAAATTTGTTCTTAGAAGTAATATTTTTGATTCTAATAGCAACTTTTTTGTCAGAAGTAGCAAGTTTTTCTTAACACTAACAAACGTTCACATCAAAGTAATGATATTTTACCTTAATACTAACATACTTTTACTTAATACACACACATTTCTCTTAGAAATAATATTTTTCGTCAGTGATAATACTTTTTCTGTTCGAACTAGCAAATTTTCTACCAAAGGAACCAAATTTTTTCGTAGAAGTAACATTTTTGATTGTGATAACAACTTTTCTGTCAGAAGTAGCAAGTTTTGCTTAACACTAACAAACCTTCTTATCAAAGTAACGACATTTTACCTTAATACTAACATACTTTTACTGAACACACACACACAGTTCTCTTAGAAGTAATATTTTTCACTTCTATGTCTGAATCTATTTGCTTACATGTCTGGGTTGGTGTTTGGTTAGGTTAGGTTAGGTTAGCTAAGTTAGGTTAGGTTAGCTAAGTTAGGTTAGGTTAGCTAGTAAACATTTCTCCTTGTTTAAGTTAGGTTAGGTTAGGTTAACTTATCATGAGCGCTCATGATAAGCTAACCTAGCCTAACTAAAGCATGGTACAAAGTCGACCTGGGTGGGTTTTCCGGCGAGTATGGTTAGCTTAGATCAAGTTAGGTTAGGTTAAGTTAGGTTAGGTTAGCCTACGTACGCGCGCGTACGTAGGCTAACTTAACCTAACTTAACCTAACCTAACCTAACTTGATCTAACCTAACCTAACCATACTCGCCGGAAAATCCACCCATGTCGACTTTGTACCATGCTTTAGTTAGGCTTGGTTAGCTTATCATGAGCGCTCATGATAAGTTAACCTAACGTAACCTAACTTAAACATGGAGAAATGTTTACTAACTAACCTAACCTAACTTAGCTAACCTAACCTAACTTACCTAACCTAACCTAACCAAACACCAACCCAGACATGTGAGCAAATAGATTCAGACATAGAAGTGAAAAATATTATTTCTAAGAGAACTTTGTGTGCGTGTTCAGTAAAAGTATGTTAGTATTAAGGTAAAATGTCGTTACTTTGATGAGAAGGTTTGATAGTGTTAAGCAAAACTTGCTACTTCCGACAGAAAAGTTGTTATCACAATCAAAAAATGTTACTTCTACGAAAAAATTTGGTTCCTTTGGTAGAAAATTTGCTAGTTCGAAAAGAAAAAGTGTTATCACTAACGAAAAATATTATTTCTAAGAGAAATTTGTGTGTGTTCAGTAAAAGTAGGTTAGTATTAAGGTAAAATATCATTACTTTGATGAGAATGTTTGTTAGTGTTAAGAAAAAATTGCTACTTCTGACAGAAAAGTTGCTATTACAATCAAAAATGTTACTTATAAGAACAAATTTGGTATCTTTGGTAGAAAACTTGCTAGTTCGAACAGAAAAAGTGTTATCATTGATGAAAAATATTATTTCTAAGAGAAATTTTTGTTTTTTCAGTAAAAGTATGTTAGTATTAGGGTAAAATCTTGTTACTTTGATGAGAAGGTTTGTTAGTGTTAAGCAAAACTTGCTACTTCAAGACAGAAAAGTTGTTATCACAATCAAAAAATGTTACTTCTAAGAAAAAATTTGGTATTTTTGCTAGAAAGCTTGCTAGTTCGAACAGAAAAAGTGTTATCACTGACGAAAAATATTATTTCTAAGAGAAATTTGTGTGTGTTCAGTAAAAGTATGTTAGTATTAAAGTAAAATATTATTACTATTATGAGAATGTTTGTTAGTGTTAAGCAAAACTTGCTACTTCTGACAGAAAAGTTGTTATCACAATCAAAAATGTTACTTCTACGAAAAAATTTGGTATCTTTGGTAGAAAACTTGCTAGTTCGAACAGAAAAGTGTTATCAGTGATGAAAAATATTATTTCTAAGAGAAATTTCTGTTTGTTCAGTAAAAGTATGTTAGTATTAAGGTAAAATATCATTACCTTGATGAGAAGGTTTGTTAGTGTTAAGCAAAACTTGCTACTTCTGACAGAAAAGTTGTTATCACAATAAAAAAAATGTTACTTCTAAGAAAAAATTTGGTATCTTTGCTAGAAAACTTGCTAGTTCGAACAGAAAAAGTGTTATCATTGATGAAAAATATTATTTCTAAGAGAAATTTGTGTGTGTTCAGTAAAAGTATGTTAGTATTAAAGTAAAATATCGTTACTTTGATGAGAATGTTTGTTAGTGTTAAGCAAAAATTGCTACTTCTGACAGAAAAGTTGTTATTACAATCAAAAAATGTTACTTCTATGATAAAATTTGGTATCTTTGCTAGAAAACTTGCTAGTTCGAACAGAAAAAGTGTTATCATTGATGAAAAATATTATTTCTAAGAGAAATTTTTGTTTGTTCAGTAAAAGTATGTTAGTATTAGGGTAAAATGTTGTTACTTTGATGAGAATGTTTGTTAGTGTTAAGCAAAACTTGCTACTTCTGACAGAAAAGTTGTTATCACAATCAAAAAATTTTACTTCTAAGAAAAAATTTGGTATCTTTACTAGAAAACTTGCTAGTTCGAACAGAAAAGTGTTATCAGTGATGAAAAATATTATTTCTAAGAGACATTTTTGTTTGTTCAGTAAAAGTATGTTAGTATTAAAGTAAAATATCGTTACTTTGATGAGAATGTTTGTTAGTGTTAAGCAAAACTTGCTACTTCTGACAGAAAAGTTGTTATCACAATCAAAAAATTTTACTTCTAAGAAAAAATTTGGTATCTTTGCTAGAAAACTTGCTAGTTCGAACAGAAAAAGTGTTATCATTGATGAAAAATATTATTTCTAAGAGAAATTTTTGTTTGTTCAGTAAAAGTATGTTAGTATTAGGGTAAAATGTTGTTACTTTGATGAGAAGGTTTGTTAGTGTTAAGCAAAACTTGCTACTTCTGACAGAAAAGTTGTTATCACAATCAAAAAATATTACTTCTAAGAAAAAATTTGGTATCTTGGCTAGAAAACTTGCTAGTTCGAACGGAAAAAGTGTTATCACTGACGAAAAATATTATTTCTAAGAGAAATTTGTGTGTGTTCAGTAACAGTATGTTAGTATTAAGGTAAAATATAATTACTTTGATGAGAATGTTTGTTAGTGTTAAGCAAAACTTGCTACTTCTGAAAGAAAAGTTGTTATCACAATCAAAAAATGTTACTTCTATGATAAAATTTGGTATCTTTGGTAGAAAACATGCTAGTTCGAACAGAAAAGTGTTATCAGTGATGAAAAATATTATTTCTAAGAGAAATCTGCGTGTGTTCAGTAAAAGTATGTTAGTATTAAAGTAAAATATCATTACTTTGATGAGTGGGTTTGTTAGTGTTAAGCAAAACTTGCTACTTCTGACAGAAAAGTTCTTATCACAATCAAAAAATGTTACTTCTATGAAAATATTTGGTATCTTTGGTAGAAAACTTGCTAGTTCGAACAGAAAAGTGTTATCAGTGAAGAAAAATATTATTTCTAAGAGAAATTTTTGTTTGTTGGTCTTTTGGGTGTGTTGGGAGGCCTTTGGGGGCCTTTGGGTTCGGGGTCCTTTGGTGGGCATTGTGGGGACCAGGGGACCTGGGGCCTTTGGGGACCGGGGGGTTCCTTCGGGTTGGGGATTACTTTTTCTATCTTCCACCGAAAAATTTGAATTGAACATTAAATTTCTTTATGTCTTTGTGAAATAAAGAAACTTTTCTTTGGTAAAGTTCAGAAGAGAACTTGAACTTTTCTTCACTTCGTTGAGAAAATTTGGAACAGTATTTTAAATTTTTCAACCTTTTGAGAAAAATCTGAACTAAAGTGGAAAATTTTTGTATTATTTGGAAAAATAGAATTGAATAAAAACTAATTTCTTTTTCATTGAGAAAATTCAGAGGAGAACTTGAACTTTTCTTCACTTCATTGAGAAAATTTAAAATTGAAATAGAACTGCTTATCTTTCGAGAAAATATTCAAAGCTATGATATAGCTTTTTCTATCTACTATGGAAAAATTTAGAATTTGTAAAATTGGTTTAAGAAGCATATTAAGAAAAGAACTTGTTCTGAAATGCCTTTGAAAAGTATTGTTTGGTGCTGGAGCATCCAAAAAGTTGTAAGTTATAGCTTAGGGTGAAAAAAAAAAGTATTTCACGTTTGAAAATTTGTTTAGGAGGGACAATAAGAAAGTAATTTGCTCTGAAATGGTCTTTTACAAGTATATCTTTGTTTTGAGCGAAACATACGGATGCATGGCATATTAGATGGTGATAAAGATCAGTTCGAAAATTTTTACATTGGGTTTAGGATGGACATTTAGACATTAGTAAGCTCATAAATTTTCTTTGAAAAGAATTTATTGTAGATTATGTAATAGAAATGCGGTAATGTAATATTCTTGGGGGAAAAAGATAAGTACTTCAAGTTGAAAAATGGGTTTAGGAGGGACATCAAGAAAGTAACTTGCTCTGAAATGGTCTTTGAAATGTATTTCTTGGTGTTGAGGTATCCAAAAATCTGTAAAGTATAGTTTTGAGTGAAAAAGGTAAGTATTTAAAGTTGGAAAATGGGTTTAGGAGGGACATTAAGAAAGTAACTTGCTCTGAAATGGTCTTTGAAAAGTATTTCTTGGTGTTGAGGTATCCAAAAAGATGTAAAGTATAGTTTTGGTTGAAAAAGATAAGTACTACAAGTTGGAAAATGGGTTTAGGAGGGACATTAGGAAAGTAATTTGCTCTGAAATGGTCATTGAAAAGTATTTCTTGGTGTTGAGGTATCCAAAACGCGGTAAAGTATAGTTGTGGGTGAAAAATATAAGTACTTCAAGTTGGAAAATGGGTTTAGGAGGGACATTAAGAAAGTAACTTGCTCTGAAATGGTATTTGAAAAGTATTTCTTGGTGTTGAAGTATCCAAAAAGCTGTAAAGTACAGTTGTGTGTGAAAAAGATAAGTACTTCAAGTTGGAAAATGGGTTTAGGAGGGACATTAAGAAAGTAACTTGCTATGAAATGGTATTTGAATAGTATTTCTTGGTTTTGATGTATCCAAAAAGCTGTAAAGTATAGTTGTTGGTGAAAAATATAAGTACTTCAAGTTGGAAAAAGGGCTTAAGAGGGACATTAACAAAGTAATTTGCACTGAAATAGTCTTTGAAAAGTATTTATTAGTGTTCAGGTCACCGAAAAGCTGTAAATTATATATTTGGTGAAACAGATACGTACTTCATGAGGTAATAAGCGTTTATAAGGGAAATTAAGAATGTAACTTGCTCTGAAATGGTCTTTGAAAAGTATTTCTTGGTGTTGAGGTATCCAAAAAGCTGTAAAGTATAGTTGTGGGTGAAAAAGGTAAGTACTTCAAGTTGGAAAATGGGTTTAGGAGGAACATTAAGAAAGTAACTTGCTCTGAAATGGTCTTTGAAAGGTATTTCTTGGTGTTGGGACACTCAAAAAGCTGTAAAGTATAGTTGTGGGTGAAAAAGATAAGCACTTCAAGTTGCAAAATGGGTTTAGGAGGGACATTAAGAAAGTAACTTGCTCTGAAATGGTCTTTGAAAGGTATTTCTTGGTGTTGGGACACTCAAAAAGCTGTAAAGTATAGTTGTGGATGAAAAAGATAAGTACTTCAAGTTGGAAAATGGGTTTAAGAGGGACATTAAGAAAGTAACTTGCTCTGAAATGCCTTTTGAAAGGTATTTCTTGGTGCTGAGGTATGCAAAAAACTGTAAAGTATAGTTGTGGGTGAAAAAGATAAGTATTTCAAGTTGGAAAATGGGTTTAGGAGGGACATTAAGAAAGTAACTTGCTCTGAAATGGTCTTTGAAAAGTATTTTTTGGTGTTGAGGTATCCAAAAAGCTGTAAAGTATAGTTGTGGGTGAAAAAGATAAGTACTTCAAGTTGCAAAATGGGTTTAGGAGGGACATTAAGAAAGTAACTTACTCTGAAATGGTCTTTGAAAAGTATTTCTTAGTGTTTAGGTATAAAAAAAGCTGTAAAGTATAGTTGTGGGGAAAAAGATAAGTACTTCAAGATGGAAAATGGGTTTAGGAGGGACATTAAGAAAGTAACTTGCTCTGAAATCGTCTTTGAAAAGTATTTCTTGGTGTTGAGGTATCCAAAAGCTGTAAAGTATAGTTGTGGGTGAAAAAGATAAGTACTTCAAGTTGCAAAATGGATTTAGAATGAACATTAAGAAAGTAACTTGCTCTGAAATGGTCTTTGAAAAGTATTTCTTGGTGTTGAGGTATCCAAAAAGCTGTAAAGTACAGTTGTGGGTGAAAAAGATAAGTACTCCAAGTTGCAAAATGGGTTTAGGAGGAACATTAAGAAAGTAACTTGCTCTGAAATGGTCTTTGAAAAGTATTTCTTGGTGTTGGGACACTCAAAAAGCTGTAAAGTATAGTTGTGGGTGAAAAAGATAAGTACTTCAAGTTGCAAAATGGGCTTAGGAGGAACATTAAGAAAGTAACTTGCTCTGAAAAGGTCTTTGAAAGGTATTTCTTGGTGTTGAGGTATCCAAAAAGCTGTAAAGTATAGTTGTGGGTGAAAAAGATAAGTACTTCAAGTTGCAAAATGGGTTTAGGAGGGACATTAAGAAAGTAACTTGCTTGTCGTAGTCGATTACGTCATTCTATGCCCATAAATGAATTCCCGTCAAGACCTTCTGATAGGGTTCTACCGATTATGTAATCAATTTCTCAGAAATCCATTCGTCCTAGTTGATTGCGTCATTCTATGCCCATAAATGGATTCCCGTCAGGACCTCCTGATAGGGTTCTACCGATTATGTAATCAATTTCTCAGAAATCCATTTGTCCTAGTTGATTACGTCATTCTATGCCCATAAATGGATTCCCGTCACGAGCTCCTTATAGGGTTCTACCGATTATGTAATCAATTTCTCGGGAATTCCCTCCCTTCGATTACGCAATCAATATATCTCTTCCCCACCTTCCCCTTAGAAACAACAAATTAATTCCCCTTTCTTGTATCAATAATTCCCCTTAGAAACAACAATTAATTCCCCTTTCGTGAATCAATAATTCCCCTTAGAAACACCAAATTAATTCCCCTTTCTTGAATCAATAATTCTCCTTAGAAACAACAAATTAATTCCCCTTTCGTGACATATCAATCAATCTTGACATCACCTGTCAGACATTATTAAACTTCGCCTAGAAACAATATGATTAATGATTGACAGTACCTGTCAGAAATTATTAAACTTTGCCCGGAAACAATTTGATTAATGACTGACAGCACAGGTGTTCCAAATTCCCAATCGCTTTAATTAACCACGTGTTCTCCCTAATGACTCTATGCACATGGCCAAAACAACAACAACAACAACATCGACCTTGGAAATTTAGGTCATTGACCCCATTAACCACGTGTTCTCACTAGGGAGGCTATGCCCATATTTGGTTCCCCGTCCGGATCAATAGGGGCATCTCTACTTATGGATATAGAAGTTCGTTGCGTAAGTTAATTCGTAAGTAACTTATATTTATTACTAATAAAAAAATTCGTAAATAAAATTAAATAACTTTCGAGAAAGTCATTTAATCCAATAAAAGTAAAATTAATATGCAATTTTTTTTAATTATTCATGTACGGTGAACCAAAATCAAAACGTCCATTAATTCAAAAATGTCCAAAAATTAAATAAAAAAAGAAGTTTTTTTTAACGGAAAGTAAGGAGCAACATTAAAACTTAAAATGAACAGAACTATTCCGTATATGAATGGGGCTGTCCCCTCCTCAACGCCTCGGTCTTTACGCTAAAGTTAGACTATTTTTTCACAACTCTAATTTTTAAAATAATAAAAAACTTTAGCGTAAAGAGCGAGGTGTCGAGGAGGCGACGGCCCTTTTCATATACGGAATAATTTCTGTTCGTTTTAAGTTTTAATGTTGCTCCTTACTTTCAGTTAAAAAAACTTGTTTTTTTATTTAATATACAGAAAAAATGAGCTGTATCGAAAATTTGGCTTCATCCCGCTTTTTAGGGAAGACTGTTAGGTTGTAGTTTCAAGTCGTAAGATAATGAGCTCTCAAACCTTTACCTTCTTACAAACTTTTAGGATCCAAAAAAAACAAAGCAGTACCTCCTCGAATGGGTGGGAAAAAGTCATAAGAAAATATTTAAAACAGTAGCACTTAATAGGAGAGAGGGAAAAGTGTAGCTCTAAATAGAGCGGGGTCGACTTGGAGTGTAGGCTGTTACTTTGGCCTCAGGTGAATTAGTGTTGCAACGAGTACTCATAGTAAGTATCGTATAGTGTACAAATGAATTCTCTTTGAGATTTACTGATTTTTCCCAAGCCGGCCATCCCAAACAGACAATTTTTTCTTAGGATCCTGAAGTGTATTTCTGCTTCGATCAAATTTCTAGCAGACAAATGTTACTTCAATTTGATATGCATCTCATTTAAGTTGAATATCTTTGACTTACAGTCAATTTTAAACAAGTTGTTGCAAAATTCTGAAATTCTTATAAAAATGAGTGTCGGCTTTCAATTTTGCTCTGTTTGTTTATTTCCCATACAAACATACCTTTTACTGTAGTAAAAACCGCCAGTCATGTCCCATAACTTTAGTCAATAAAACTAATATTTTCACAATAGATGAGATAAAAAGATCAAATAAAGTACAACAAGTAAGAGTAATTCTCAAGGTTATGGATTCTTGGGCGTCAAGATATAATCCATTATCTGGGGATAGGGTTTCAAAAATTCACTTCATCAAACAATAAACTAAAAAAGGTCTTTGGAAAGAAGAGTTTATCAGATCAATCTTATCAACTCTATTAGTGTTATTTTTTACGAACTTTCTAATGGTGTAGTTCATTTTGTTGTACGCTGCCTCTTGGCTGAGCAAGTCAACAAAACTCAATGGGCAACAAGAGTTAGTGTCTGATTTGTGGCTCGGGATATAGGCGCGTTTCAACCTTGGAGAGGGGTATTCCTTCCGTGAGCATGAATTTACTAGAAGAAGGTGTTATATCCCAACATAAATTGGCTGGAACTAATAGTTTGTGCTCTAGTTGTATTTATTAGTATCTTGACGCAATCCTACACTAGGGATAGTGGTGCTCTATAAGCTAGTGTCATAAGGGCATTTATTAGTATCTCAATCAATTTTACTATTTAGATCCCAGTTAAATTTGGTGGAAACTAATAGAAGTGTAATTGTTTATATTGTCCTCTTTCGGTTCGTGCCTGGTCTGACTTTCGAAGGGGGCGGATTTCCTTCCATTTTCATTATCAAAACCTCCACAAAATTAGAAGCCATAGATAAATGAAACTTGGTGTGAAGTAATAGTGTAACGCTAGTCCATTTTATATTTCTGAGCAGATTTTACGCGGGTGGATAAAACAGGAAAGTGGAGTGGATTACTTATAAGTAGACTATTTATCCGAACCTGCTGTCTGATGTCAACTAAGCCGAACAGAGAGAAAACATTGATCTAGAAAAAACACAGAAAACCTTTTGACAAATTAAACGCCTGATGCAGCTGAATGCCAATACGCACATGGTGTCGTGATTCTTGGATACTTAAGGGGTTAAAACAAATTGTAACATCAAAATGAAGAACAAGTGGTCTTAATAGTTTTCCAATGATTATAGGGTCCACGGGTTTCAGCAACACGCCCTCGTCTCAAGGGAACGTGGCAAAATTAGTAAATAAGCATACCATCCCTTTTACAGTGTTCCTAGTTTAAAGCAAAGTGCGCTCGCCTCAAGGGATTGTGGTGAGGTAAGCAAGTGAGGAAATCATCTTAATCCATACCAGTTGGATGAAGAAAATCCTTTTAGAGTCCTCTGCTAGAACTTAATATTCATGAAAGGTCTGACAACCCACCAAGCCACATGATATGAAATTTCCTTCCTTAAATCAGGATTGGGATGTCCTGTCCAAAGAGATGCACATACCACAATCAAAGGAGAATACCAATTTCTAAACTCTTAAATACAGGATAAACTTGCACTTTTTGAAATAGGGTTTTAGCTGAGTTCTTAAGATCAGCGTGCTTTACTGGCTTGGTACCCTATACGTCCCAAAATTATTCCATGTCCACTCAAAGGGTACACTGTTCAATATATGCATGATAGTGACAAAAACTCCCATCCGTATCTCCCATCCCATAGAGTATATGGTGAAGAGATGCTCCAAGCGAGAAATCCTCATAGATGCAGGAGACTACAACAGACGTGCTGGAACAACTTACCAGTTAGTTTATGACGTAGTCAGACGCTACAGATACGAACAGCGATAAAAATGGCGAAAGTATCAACAACTTTGCTTGCTACCACAAACTTGGGATTGAAAGTTCGTTGTCTCAACATAATAGTTCACAATACACTGCTTGGCTCTCATGTAATAACATCACCGAGTCGCAATTCGATTGTATCTTAGCCAAAAGTAGATGGCAAGGTCCTTCCCCACTTTAGCAAGACAAAGAATCAGGTACCAAAGGGAAGACTAAATATCATTAAACTGAATTGTGATTAAAGAATATATGAGTTCCTACTTTCCAAAAGAGACACGGTTCCCTCATTACCGAGGTACAAGACCCCGAAGAAATGGGGCTTCAGTTTAAGACTACTACCACAGAAGCTGCATCTTACATATGCCCCCAGCCCTTCCAGTGAGGGATGGATTTCAAAGAATCCCTTAAGATGACCGAAGAAAAGTTGGCTTCAAGCCTACTAGGCAAAATTTATACAGCTAAAGTGAGAAATGACACAATTAAAGCCTAAAAAACCAGTACCCTTCGCTGGGACAAAATCACCACCAAACTAGAAAGTGCAGTTAATATCCACGACTCGAAACACATGTTCAGAATACTTAAAGAAGCTACATGAAAAAAGGCGGACGTGCACGACACTACGAAAGATAAACAAGTGAAAACCATGTTTATTGTACCCCAATAATAGAGCGATGGAAAATAAATTTTGGCTAGCTTCTGAAACCCAAAGCAAATATACCAGCAGATATGGAAAAATACCACCTTCGGTCTCGAAAGAGCTGAAGGACGAAACACATCTTAGCCAGGCATTCACAAAATCATCATAGCCATTCGAACTCCCAAACGGCACAAGTTACCAGGTGATGACAGTATTTCACCTGGATTTAAGAGTCTTTCTCTCCCCTCCCACTTGAGCAGCGGACCAGATAGCCATTATTATACAAATATGGAAAACTGTTCATTCAACAACGTTTTGGAATAAACAAAAATTATTGTAGGCTGATTTATTGTAGAATGAATTATTGTAGACAGCTGCAGACTTGCTTTGTGAAAAAAGAAGAACTAAGTCAAAAATCAATGTAAAAAGGAGCTAGTTCTTAAATCAGTTCAAAAAAAAGCTAATTTTTACTCTCTGCAAAAAACAAGCTAAAAACGTGGTAGGTCTAAGCTGTCCTAATTATTTTCCTGTTGTCAACTTTTTTAGCAGAAAAGTAGGAAGGAAGTGTCTTGTATAAGGCAGGAACATCAAAGAGCTTTCAAACAGCGTGACTGTAGACGTAGTATGACTTCAGTACCCCTCCAACCCCGTCTTTCACTTTTAACATTCTGGTAGTTTGGAGTGCACATTGAACTCCATTATGATTGGAATTACACAAAGACTTACAATATCTATGAGAAGATTAGCAAAGTGGGATGGTGTCCGCCAGGGGCGTAGCTCCAAGTATTTTTATTTTGGGGGCAAAAAAGTTCCACATCCAGAGAGTCAAGGGGCACGAGCTATATATAGGATTTTTTCCAATTTTTGTTTTTTTTTGGGGGGGGGGGGGGGGCGGGGCAATCGCCCCCCCTTGCCATCCCCAAACGACACCACTGGTCCCCCCCTCTTTTTGTCAACATTCCACAAAAAATATGGCATTTTGCACCTCGTTTTATTTGAAATCATGCAAGCAGTTCAAACTTGTATAATTGGAAACCAAAACAAAAACCCAGATCATGTCATGCGACGCCCTCTCTTCGCCAACGTGGTAATTCCTAGGACATTAGCTACTAACGATATTGAATTTCTCATAAAAAAAGCAATTTGTTGTAGTGACTCAGATAAGGTTGAGAAAAAATTCCACCTAAAAATTATTAAAAAGATAAAGATAAAGGGGGTAGTTTCGTTAGCCTTATCTATACAAAACACTTATTAAAGCTGAGTCAACACTTATGTTAATTGAAATTTACATGAGCTACTTTTATATAAACAATCGATCAGTTAAAAAAAAAAAACCAAAGCCGAATAGAAGATGAGCTGCTTCAAAAATCCATTGTAAGAAATTGTTTAAAATGAAAGGCTTGGCTGGATTCTCCTCAGTTCCCGTTCACCTTTTTATATTTTTTTTTTTTTTTTTTTTAAAACACGGCTCTTTAAATGTTGGTTTTTCATTTGATGTATTTTTTTTAATATCTCATTTCTAATCTAGGATTCTTATCAGTCACTTATGCAGGTGGGTTTTTCTTTTTTCATTTGATTTTTTTTAATGTTTCTATTAGTTTTTCCTACATTCATTTTCTACATTCAAGGTTATTTCTACATTTTTAAGTGCATAAGTGACGGGCTAGTCAAGATTTTGCCAAAATATTTGGATTTCTTATAGTCTTTTTCACTGGTTGTATGTTTTCATTATATTTTAATTTTTAATTTAATGTTCATGTCTAGCCAGTGTTATCTACGAGCTTATTTACGTTACGTTTGCTGTGATAGTGAATGCAAGACGGATAATCTTTGAACATTAACCATTGCCCATTATGAATATAATACATTTTCTTTAAACTAATATGCCCGACTATATTGAATAGCCTACTGCATTTGAAATCGGAAACTGTGCTTTTAAAAGAAAACCTACTTTTAAGATTTTTCTACTGAATATATCATTGTAAAAATGAGATTTGTATAGAATCTGCATAATAAAACAAAGTCAGTTTTTAAAAATAAACTTGTAGGTTATAATGAATTTTAATTAATAAATTTTAAATATGAGGAACACATTTATCTGTTTTCCTTATGTTATTGGTTGTAATGCAAGCATTAAAGTTAAAAATGACAACTCACAATCACAGGTGTTTACTCCTTTTTGTATCACTTCAATTACTTACAGCTAAAGGCGAATAATTTTTATTCAAGCTAGTGCAATTAAGATAGTGTTGCAAACCTTACAGATAACGAACTTCAATATTAATCCAAGCATAATATAAGCTAAATAAAACTAAGGGGAAAATATCAGTAGTGTGCTAATAGGCACCACAGAACCTAAATTCAACCCTACAAGAATATGGTCAAAAGTGTAATAGATTGAAAACCTACATGAAAAAATACATTGAATTGCGAAAGAAAAACCCATGCCTGAGACATTAAACTTACGCGTGAACATTTTAAAAGTAGGCAAGGTTTTTATTTTTGATAAGAATTACACAATGAATGTATCGTTTGACGTGGGCATTTTTATGATCCAATCAGAGGCATCGATTGTTGTTCAATATACGATAACTTGATTTGTGGTTGGGATTTGAATAAAAGAAATTTGTGTATTAAGTTGGAACTTTCAGAGAGTGCTTAAAGGGAAAATCAATTCACCAAAAGGAAATATGTGCATGCTCAGGCTGGGGTTGAGTTGCACGGAGGGTGGAGTTGCACGATGGTTTAGTTAAATGGGGTTGAGTTGCACGGGAGTTGAGTTGCACGAGGTTTCAGTTGCCTGGGGGTTCAGTTAAATGTGGTTGAGTTGCACGGGAGTTGAGTTGCACGAGGGTTCAGTTGCATGGGGGTTCAGTTAAATGTGGTTGAGTTGCACGGGGGGTTGAGTTGCACGAGGGTTTAGTTAAATGGGGTTGAGTTGCACGGGAGGTTGAGTTACACGAGGGTTCAGTTGCATGGGGGTCCAGTTAAATGTGGTTGAGTTGCACGGGGGGTTGAGTTGCACGAGGGTTCAGTTAAAGGGGGTTCAGTTGCACGGGGGTCTAAGTCATTTTTACGAGGTTTGAGAGACTCTGTTGCCTGATTCCTTGTGGTTTTTCTTTACTTGGTGCACATTAAAAAAAAACGATAGAAATATTTATTTCTTTCAAAAATCTTTTCCGATGTAACTAAAAGGCATCTGTCTTTGTAATTAGAGAAATGCTCCCTTTTGGAAAAACGGGCATCGCAAGCTTGTGTTATCTTAGAGATTAATGCGTAACTCGAGACATCTTGGCAAAGTTTTTAATAGAGGCTGTTTCCAAAAAGATTTAGGATTCATTAACTTTAGTGTTGCCAGTCAAAAGCTATGAGTTTGAGAAAATTGCCTGATTATCGAAAAAAAAATGGAGAAACACCCTCCAAAAGTCGACAGGGATGGGATTGTCTTGAGGGGGGAATTTTCCATGGAAGAGGTGGAGGGTATTTTTTACGTGAAAACAACTTCAACCGTGCCCAGCCCCCCACAATCAGAAATTAAATTATACAAAAAAGTTTCTTCAACTGAAAGTAAGGAGCAACATCAAAACTTAAAAACGGACAGAAAATAGAGGCTGTTTCCAAAAGATTTAGGATTCATTAACTTTAGTAATACCAGTCAAAAGCTAAGAGTTTGAGAAAATTGCCTGATTATCGAAAAAAATGGAGAAACACCCTCCAAAAGTGGACAGGAATGGGATTGTCTTGAGGGGGGAATTTTTCATGGAAGAGGTGGAGGGTATTTTTTACGTGAAAACAACTTCAACCGTGCCCAGCTCCCAGCAATCAGAAGTTAAATTATAAAAAAAGTTTCTTCAACTGAAAGTAAGGAGCAACATCAAAACTTAAAAACGGACAGAAAATAGAGGCTGTTTCCAAAAGATTTAGGATTCATTAACTTTAGTATTGTCAGTCAAAAGCTATGAGTTTGAGAAAATTGTATTATTATCGAAAAAAAAATGGAAAAACACCCTTCAAAAGTCGACAGGAATGGGAT
The DNA here is from genome assembly GCF_049724085.1 of Artemia sp. Qi Xiang Cuo. Classification (NCBI taxonomy): domain Eukaryota; kingdom Metazoa; phylum Arthropoda; class Branchiopoda; order Anostraca; family Artemiidae; genus Artemia; species Artemia sp. Qi Xiang Cuo. Next base: position 27,815,741 of record NC_142794.1, on the reverse strand, counting down.
TTTCTTGAGGGGGGGAATTTTCCTTGGAAGAGGTGGAGAGTATTTTTTACGTGAAAACAACTTCAACAGTGCCCAGCCCCCCACAATCAGAAATTAAATTATACAAAAAAGTTTCTTCAACTGAAAGTAAGGAGCAACATCAAAACTTAAAAACGGACAGAAAATAGAGGCTGTTTCCAAAAGATTTAGGATTCATTAACTTTAGTAATACCAGTCAAAAGCTAAGAGTTTGAGAAAATTGCCTGATTATTGAAAAAAATGGAGAAACACCCTCCAAAAGTGGACAGGAATGGGATTGTCTTGAGGGGGGAATTTTTCATGGAAGAGGTGGAGGGTATTTTTTACTTGAAAACAACTTCAACCGTGCCCAGCTCCCAGCAATCAGAAATTAAATTATAAAAAAAGTTTCTTCAACTGAAAGTAAGGAGCAACATCAAAACTTAAAAGCGGACAGAAAATAGAGACCGTTTCCAAAAGATATCGGATTCTTTAACTTTAGTATCGCCAGTCAAATGCTATGAGTTAGAGGAAATTGCATTATTATCGAAAAAAATGGAGAAAAACCGTCCAAAAGTGGACAGAAATGGGATTGTCTTGAGGGGGGACATTTCCAGAGACGATAGGGAGGGTATTTCTTACGTGAAAACAACTTCAACCGTGCCCAGCTCCCCGCAATTAGAAGTAAAATTATAAAAAAATTTTCTTCAACTGAAAGTAAGGAGCAGCATCAAAACTTAAAAACGGACAGAAAATAGAGGCTGTTTCCAAAAGATTTAGGATTTATTAACTTTAGTGTTGCCAGTCAAAAGCTATGAGTTCGAGAAAATTGCCTGATTATCGAAAATAATGGATAAACACCCTCCAAAAGTCGACAGGAAAGGGATTGTCTTGAGGGGGGAATTTTCCATGGAAGAGGTGGAGGGTATTTTTACGTGAAAACAACTTCAACCGTGCCCAGCTCCCCGCGATCAGAAATTAAATTATAAAAAAATTTTCTTCAACTGAAAGTAAGGAGCAACATCAAAACTTAAAAACGGACAGAAAATAGAGGCTGTTTCCAAAAGATTTAGGATTCATTAACTTTAGTGTTGCCATTCAAAAGCTATGAGTATGAGGAAATTGTCTTATTATCGAAAAATGAAGAAACACCTACCAGCAGTCAAACGGAATGGGCTGGCCTTAAGGGAGAAATTTGCCATGGAAGAGGGGGAGGGTATTTTTATATGAAAAGAACTTCAACAGTGCCCAGCTCCCAGCGATCATAAATTAAATTATAAAAAATTTTCTTCAACTGAAAGTAAGGATCAATATCATCAAAATCACTGAGCTCGATAAAACTGCCTCATTATCAAAAAATAGAAAAATACCCTCCAAAAGTAGCCCTGACTGAACTTGTTTTGAGGGGGAATCTTCCATGGAAAAGGGAAAGGGTATTTTTACATGAAAACAACTTCAACCGTGGCCCACCCCCCGCGGTTTACCTTGTCACAGTTACGTTCTCTTGATTTTTCAAAGTTCATTTTGGATTTCTTTCGTTGAAATGCAAGAGTTGGAATATTTCAGTAGTGTCTTGTTGTGCTTTACCTTGTCACAGTTACATTCTCTTGATTTTTCGAAGTTCAGTTTGGATTTCTTTCGCGAAATGCAAGAGTTGGAATATTTCAGCAGTGTTTTGTCGTGGTTTACCTTGTCACAGTTACATTTTCTTGATTTTTCAAAGTTCATTTTGGATTTCTTTCCTTGAAATGCAAGAGTTGGAATATTTCAGTAGTGTTTTGTCGTGGCTCACCTTGTCACAGCTACATTCTCTTGATTTTTCAAAGTTCATTTGGGATTTCTTTCGTTGAAATGCAAGAGTTGGAATATTTCAGTAGTGACTTGTTGTGCTTTACCTTGTCACAGTTACATTCTCTTGATTTTTCGAAGTTCATTTTGAATTTATTTCGTGAAATTCAAGAGTTGGAATATTTCAGTAGTGTTTTGTTGTGCTTTACCTTGTCACAGTTACATTCTGTTGATTTTCATAGTTCATTTTGAATTTCTTTCATTGAAATGCAAGAGTTGGAATATTTCAGTAGTGTTTTGTTGTGCTTTTCCTTGTCACAGTTACATTCTCTTAATTTTTCAAAGTTCATTTTGAATTTCTTTCGTGAAATGCAAGAATTGGAATATTTCAGTAGTGTTTTGTCGTGGTTTACCATGTCTCAGTTACATTCTCTTGATTTTTCAAAGTTCATTTTGAATTTCTTTCGTGAAATGCAAGAGTTGGAATGCTTCGGTAGTGTTTTGTCGTGGTTTACCTTGTCACAGTGGCATTCTCTTGATTTTTCAAAGTAAATTTTGGATTTCTTTCCTTGAAATGCAAGAGTTGGAATATTTCAGTAGTGTTTTGTTGTGCTTTACCTTGTCAAAGTTACATTCTCTTGATTTTTCAAAAGTTCATTTTGAATATCTTTCGTGAAATGCAAGAGTTGGAATATTTCAGTAGTGTTTTGTTGTGCTTTACCTTGTCACAGTTACATTCTCTTAATTTTTCAAAGTTCATTTTGAATTTCTTTCGTGAAATGCAAGAGTTGGAATATTTCAGTAGTGTTTTTTCGTGGTTTACAATGTCACAGTTATATTCTCTTGATTTTTCAAAATGATAAAAAATGATCAAAAAAATAAATTTAAACGGGGTTACGTGCACGCACGTAACCCCATCAAATTTTTTTTTTATAATTTCCTGAATTAAATTTCTGTATTGTGTATCCAAGATACATTTTGTGTGTGTTGTCTCTGTGTGCCGGAGGTGGGCATTAAATAGTGGAATTTATGAAAAAATTACTCTGCCTTGGAGACATTGAAAATTGTTTGTGATAAAAAAGAGAAAAAAATGAATTGTCCGGTTATCGACACTAGCCAGTTTATTGCATGTATTAAATCAGAAGTTGAACTGTAACAATGTAAACCCCGATAAAACACTACTGAAATATTCCAGCTCCTGCATTTCACGAAAGAAATCCAAAATGAACTTTGAAAAATCAAGAGAATGTAACTGTGACAAGGTAAACGACGACAAGACACTACTGAAATATTCCAACTCTTGCATTTCAAGGAAGAAATCCAAAAAATCAAGAGAATGTAAATGTGACAAGGTAAAGTACAACAAAACACTACTGAAATATTCCAACTCTTGCATTTCAACGAAAGAAATCCAAAAATGAACTTTTTAAAAATCAAAAGAATGTAACTGTGACACGGTAAACCACGACAAAACACTACTGAAATATTCCAACTCTTGCATTTTAACGAAAGAAATTCAAAATGAACTTTGAAAAACTAAGAGAATGTAACTGTGACAAGGTAAACCATGACAAAACACTACTGAAATATTCCAACTCTTGCATTTCAACGAAAGAAATCCAAAATGAACTTTGAAAAATCAAGAGAATGTAAGAGTGACAAGGTAAACCATGACAAAACACTACCGAAGCATTCCAACTCTTGCATTTCACTAAAGAAATTCAAAATGAACTTTGAAAAATCAAGAGAATATAACTGTGACATGGTAAACCACGACAAAACACTACTGAAATATTCCAAAATGCTCTAAAATGCTCAACACAAGCTGAATTGGAGGAACCTGGAGTGTTGATTGGACAAATTCCGCTCACATGAGATGTGATGAATTACCTCATGTCAGACTCTAGCGATAGAGTTGTAACCATTTTGAACAAAAACTCCTTTCTTATCAGTGAACCATCAAGAAAGTCCAGATGGTTATCAGTTTCATTTATCTTGGATTTTTCGAAGTCCAAAAGCGCAGATGCCACCATCAGATGGTAAGCGAAAGTCAAACTTGTTTCTCATCTTTTCTTTCAGAAGCAAAATACAGCTACTATCATTAGATTGCTACTCAAGGTGACCTTTTAGGAGGCTTAACAGAGCAGAGCATAATTTAAGGTGGGAAAGAATTCTCCCTCAATGGCCTCGACTATAGTAGAAAAATTTGACAGTAGAGAGCAAAGGTTACGCATCAGTTCATATTCCTCATTATCTAGAGCAAGGTCAGGTTTCTCAATTTTACAAAAAATACATGCCAGAGGGCCTTTGTATTGAATAATACTTTGCATCGTACTATATGTTCCATTCCATCTTGTTGTTTAATTCTGGTTTAAGGACCTGTATTGTTCATATTTTGGTAACATAGGAGGCACATGATCAGCAATCAGCACAATGGGCAACTTAGCATCAAAATCAAGAACCTAATCTAAATCACAAAATCTTTTAAGGAATCCATTTCTATTTTAAATTTGAATTTTTTCGAGAAGGATTTTATCAAGACAAAGAATTTTTTCATATAAGTTTAGTTCTTCCACTTTGTACATGCTTCCATGTATGTATGTGAAAAAAACATGTACATATATAAAAACCTTGTTCCAAGGCTTTTGCAATGCTAGTTCTAAGCTGACATTTTTGTATATGGTAAAGCATTTATAAATAAGGTATTCGAGGAATATCATGGCTAGTCGAAACTCATTTTAATTAGAAAATATTAAATTGTAGCGAAGAGGACAGAAACACGCGATTGATAAAGTCCATAGTTGATGTGTAGATACAAAAATATTTTGAGAGGATCCAACATTTTTGCATGTGCCATTACATATAAGATTTTTCATTATATTTGCTTCTTAATAATCTCATAAAACAATTCGGTGCTTAAAATTTCCGGCGGTGCACTGCCGCCCACCGTATCAGTGTCGGTGCGCTGAATCCTTTTCGGTGGTGGTGCGCTGAAAGTATTTTGGTGGCGTGCCGCCGGTTTTCGGCATAGCTTCGGGGACTATCCGGGACCCCACATACACACAAAAGAGAAGGAGTTTTCTCAATTTTAAACAAGAAGTAGTTTAGACAGCAATGTCCAGTAATGAGCTGAGTTAGTTTCTAATTTGGAGTATATTTTGAAGCTGAGATAAGGTCATTTTTATTGGTGATAACTGGGCTAGGCTATATACAAATATTACTTTCAGAATTACAGAACAATTTATTATGAAGAATATTTTTGAAATTACGAGTATTTAATCAAGTAGGAAACTCATTATAAAAAATACCTGTACCAAGTAACCCAGCTTCACATTTATCTGTATAATGGCTATGTTGGAGAGAATTCTTCAACAGAGGGAAAGTTGGCTTCACTAAAAGAGGCCAGAAGGTCGGTTAGAGTTGGGCTAGAGTTTGTTCCTTACTAGGTTGTATCTGACGCTGTAATCATGACTTATTGAGCCAAGAGTACAAAAACTTGTTTGCTATACACTACAGTCAGGGCTACATTCATCATTGATCGAAGTGGAATATAACTCGGTTTTAAGGTTTAAAAATAGTGGCAGATTGATAAAAAAAGTTAGTAGAAGAAGAAGGCAAATGTAAATATATACGTGTTTACTTTCAGAAGTTAAGAGTCGTTCAAGATTTGTATCTGTATGTTAAACTCCTGATTCTTTGAAATATTTTTGGGGGGTTTAACAATTCACCTAAGAATTTTTTTTTTAAGTTTAAGGTCTGTAGCATGTAAGTTCTAATAAAAATCCTAAATGTTTAGTGATAGCCTTTTTATGAAGTATTAATTAGAAAACGTACTGCTACAGCATCGTAAAATCTATAAGCAGCTTGAGAACCAACGACTTTTGGGATCTAGATTAAACTAATAGTCCTTCACCATTAGGCTTCACACTCAACTCGTAACTGAATAACTTCTGTGCATATAAATCCCCACCATAGCACCAAAAATTCACTCGTTTTTCCAAAAAACAGTTTTTCATCCTAATCCAGGCACGTACACGGAGGGAGCACTTTTCAATATTTCATGACTTTTCTATTTCGATTTTTTTTTTTAAGTATTCCCCCTAACCTTAAAAACTGCCCGTTTCTGAACGTAACTAAATAAAATGCTCGTTACTAAATAAACATTTATACATGCAAAGTTCTTATCATTCAAATACTCAAAATGTTTAATAAATGTCTTCCTACCTTACGACTAATGTATAACAGTAGAAACTATGAGTTAGAACTCAAAAACTCTACTGCAGTGTTCTCTTGTCACTGGGAAACAATGAAGCATCTCATTACTATTGACTGAAGAAACCCTATAAATAATTGATATTCTTTAGTATACTTAGCATTTACAGAAAGTTACCACTTTCATATCTTGTAGTATGTGGTTATTAATGCATTTTAAACAAACTTTGACAACGATAGTCGCATAAATTTAATAAAGTATCAACCCGCATCAAAGACGTAATTCGTATTCGTTTTTCCGCTTAACATCTTGCGAGAGGTATTTCCCAGCACGTTTGAATTTTTTAATACTCCCTCTGTGGTCGCCTTTGAGTTCCCCTCCCCCTGCAACATAAAATGTATGTGTGTCTAAAAAAAAAACTGAAGTGTATGTGTGTGAGACGCGCACAAGCACAAAACACACACACGTGGTCTTTGGTTGTTGATTATATAGCCAAAACGTCTGCTTTAGTGGTAATCACTCTGTTATTCACTGTCTTTTCAAATTTCCTCGTTATATCCTCTTGTCTTGTGTAATGAAAAGCATTGTTGTCTTCGTTATTATTTATTTCCCTGTCCTTGCGTAAATGGGGATTATACACAGACTCGTAAATTTTGTTAGGTAGCTTTAAACTTAGCGAATAAATCTTTGAAATCTTCGTAAAAGTCAATTCTTATAATGCATGTGTTCCTATCAAAATTGTTTTTTAAAGTTCCAGTCACTGTATGCGCAAGTCACTCTTACCCACAGTTTATTGCCCCATAACAGTTTAATATGTAAAAAATAAACAGAAATCGAAATATTTCCATATAAGCGTAGATAAGAAAATATTCCCGGTAATACTTGCCTTCCCTCTTCTTGGAAATTCCCAAACAATTCTCAAAATGTCCCGTAGTCTCTCCACCCTTTGTGAGGGCAAGTATATGAATGCAATCTTTTATCTTTCAAAGAAAACAGTTTACTGCAATAATAAGGGAGCTATCATCCATCACTACCTACATTCAAGCTTAATCAGAGCGAAGGGAGATTAGAAATTCATTTATATCCCCCCCCCCCAAAAAAAAAACAACAAAATCTTCTATATTTGCCTGAGTACTAACGGAAGGTCATAAAATTTTGGTGTAAAAATACACTTTTTGAGGTATCGGATACTTTCCCCCCACCTATGCAATATCTGACTGGCCCTCCTCCATAATAGCCGAGGCAAAATTATACATTATTGTATATAATTTTACGAAAAATCAAGTGAATCAACTTGGTTACATGAAGCTTTATAATAATTGTCAATATTACAGTTTTTTTTTTACTTGGACCAATTAACTCCTTAGTAACGAATATACCACTCTGTTGGAACATTCAGGTTATGTTGTGGGGGATCTTGAATAACCCAAAAGGCATTATACGTTTATTAGTAATAGTACTACTAAGATTGCTGTACCTAATGAGGCTACGCGTGTTAATGTGAAACTTCTAGAGAACGTTTTAAAGGAGTTTCAATTAAGTGAAAAAAAAATATATTCATGCAGATTTTCAAAGGCATGCATAAGCAATGGCACAGGCCGTGAAGCGCTACCCTAAAAACTTTTAAAGGAGCTCATTCGATTGGAAATTGACAATTCTATTGTCTTTATTAAGGGTCAAAATGATTAGAAGGTGAGAAGAACCCCTCCTAAGCCAATTATTTTTCAAAACACGTCCAATAAAAATTCTATGATACTCATTTTGTTCAGCATAGTTGAAAGTCCAAGTAACTATGTCTCTGAGGATATTCGATATGTCAGTCCCCCACAGTCCTCAGAGGGGGGCTGTAAGTTATGCAATTTTACCATGTTTTCCATGTTTGCTATAATTTTCAATGGGGCTGGGGGGCAGCCGACCCTCCCAGACCTCAGTTTCCCACAGCCAGACCCCGATTTGGCCCCGGCTGAAATTTAGTTTCTCCAAAAATCTTGTCGAAACTAAGATAAGCCTGCATAATTCAAGCATCCGCAGAAACGGGTCAGTTTTCCTTAGTATATATTTACCTTTTTTTTGGTTACTATACAAGCAGTGGAGGCATTAAAGGTTTGATCGGCCCAATAGCAGAAGTTTTGACCGGCCTAATAGAAGATTAACATGGGACTTCTACCAGCCTATTAGAAGGGGGGTACAAGTATACCTCCTAACCCTTTGGACCTGGGCAACGTGATCAGCTGGCAAGATTCCCATGATATCCTTAGGAAAAATAACATAGGATTTGAAAGGGTCAGATAGGAAAATTAACATGGGATTTTAAATGGTCAGATAAGGAAATTAATATGGGACTTTAAAGGTATCCTGTGAAATCATGACAACCCTGGCAGACTTCTCATAATACTCCCAAGGTGTTCTCCTAGCAACAGCCATTTTGTCTCAATTCATAGCCATTTTTGGCACATTGTTTCTTTTTGGAAGACACCCAGGATTTCCGTGACCAGGTTTAATATGGATGACGCCATCGTATGTGACAAGCTAGACTACAGGAGCCCATGGGGAATCCCTGATCGTAACCGAGCAAGGAGTACACCTTATGTGAGGTTACGCAATGACAGTGCAACTATCACTGTCACATAAGTATATACCAAGGTACTACTTCTACAACGCCCCCGTACCAAACAGGTTTTTTTCTGTTAATTTTGCAGGTCATTACACTCTTTGTCAACGGGTAATTAAAGAATGAGATGCTTGCATCAACAATACAAAGAATAAGCTCAGATACTTAATAGATTTGACGTTTACAAGAGACATTGCTAGAAAGTATTCAATAGCTTAATTGAAAAGTAACGATAGAATGACATTGTGAATTGACCTATCTTTACCTCGCCGATTTGATCTTTATAATACATAAGTAACTTTTGAATATTATTGTCAATTTCAAAAGAAATGGATGAAAAGTGTTTTGTGGGGGTTGGGTTGCATAGTGGGGTGACTTGCACGAGGGTTCAGTTAAAGGGGATACAGTTGCACGGGGGGTTTCGGTTATACACGGGTTCAGTTACAAGGGGATTCAGTTGCACGGAGGGTATCCCTTTTTTTCGAAAATCGGGCTCCCTGTTTTCAAAATCCCTTTTTCTTCCGAGGCTTGGAGCATTTGCATCAACAATACAAAGAATAAGCTCAGATACTTAATAGATTTGACGTTTACAAGAGACATTGCTAGAAAGTATTCAATAACTTAATTGAAAAGTAACGATAGAATGACATTGTGACTTGACCTAGCTTTACCTCGCCTATGTGATCTGTATAATACATAAGTAACGTTTGAAAAATAGTGTCACTGTAAAAAGAACTGGCTGACACGTGGTGTGTGGGGGCGGGGGTGCATCGCGGGGTGACGTGCACGAGGGTTCCGTTCCCGAGGCGCCCGGGGCCCGGGGGGTGGTTTTTAGCCACGGGGACAGGGAAACAGGGGGTCAGGGTCACGGGGGGTATCCCTTTTTTTCGGATCACGGTCCAACATGATTCATAACCCATTTTTCTTCTGGAGATATGAGAATTAGTGTAACCAAAACCCTTAATAAGCTAATTGGATTAATCTATGTTTCTTGTAAAGGTGACAGTTCAAGAAAGTATTCAATAGCTTATTTGAAAAGTAACGATAGAATGACATTGTGACTTGACCTAGCTTTACCTCGCCGATGTGATCTGTATAATACATAAGTAACGTTTGAAAAATATTGTCAATTTAAAAAGAAATGGCTGAAAAGTGTTTTGAGGGGGATGGGTTGCATAGAGGGGTGACCTGCACGAGGGTTCAGTTAAAGGGGATACAGTTGCACGAGGGGTTTCGGTTATACACGGGTTCAGTTACAAGGGGATTCAGTTGCACGGGGGGTATCCCTTTTTTTCGAAAATCGGGCTCCCTGTTTTCAAAATCCCTTTTTCTTCTGAGGCTTGGAGCATTTGTGTCAACAATACAAAGAATAAGCTCATATACTTAATAGATTTGACGTTTACAAGAGACATTGCTAGAGAGTATTCAATAGCTTAATTGAAAAGTAACGATAGAATGACATTGTGACTTGACCTAGCTTTACCTCGCCGATGTGATCTGTATAATACATAAGTAACGTTTGAAAAATATTGTCAATTTAAAAAGAAATGGCTGAAAAGTGTTCTGAGGGGGATGGGTTGCATAGAGGGGTGACTTGCACAAGGGTTCAGTTAAAGGGGATGCAGTTGCACGGGGGGTTTCGGTTGTACACGGGTTCAGTTACAAGGGGGATTCAGTTTCACGGGGGGTATCCCTTTTTTTTCGAAAATCGGGCTCCCTGTTTTCAAAATCCCTTTTTCTTCTGAGGCTTGGAGCATTTGGTGGTTAGATATTAAACGTAATGAAATTTCGCACGGAGGTTCAGTTGTACAGGGTTTCAGTTATACAGGGGTTCAGTTACATGGGGGTTCTTTGTGTTAAAAAAGTAGTTTTTGTATATTTTAAAAGAACTTTACGGGGATTGAGAGACTCAGATGCCTAATTCTGTGTGATTTTTCTTTACTTTATGGCCATTAAAAACAAAATTTTTGTGTTAAATAAGTAGTTTTTATATCTTTTAATAGAGCTTTACGGGGATTGAGAGACTCAGTAGCCTAAGTCAGTGTGATTTTTCTTTACTTGATTGTCATTAAAAACGAAATTTTTGTGTTAAATACTTATTTGTGGATTCTGAATATGGATATAAACAACATCAGTCACTATTTATAGTTGAATAGGAAATGGTTGAACAAATCGTCAAATCGTCAAAAAACCTACTTGATCTAATGAAGTGGAACAGAAACTCACCAAACTGAAAAGATAAATGTAATAATTAACAATTATTAAGTAGATCATGGTTTAATCTAAATAAAACTGCTTTTTACTACTACAGATTGCCAAGCAGTAAGAGGAAATTACAATTCTTACTTTTAGTTCACAAACTCTTTTTTTTATTCAATTTTTGATTGTTTTCCAAATCATACCCAGGCCTAACTGAGGGAGTAATTGAAGTATCGGCCCCTTAAATCCTTGGTTAATTGCTTTTTAAAATATTTAAATCAGTAATTGCACGTTGATTAATACATCCTATGTTTAAATTTGCAATTTCAATTTTTTATAAAATTTGAATATACGTAAAAAATTGGCGACGAATAGTAACTTTGGAATACTTTGGAATAAATTTCAAAATTCTGAGTTTGGAATAACTTTGGATAAAAAATAGACTTCTCTTTTATTATGTTAGAACTATTTTGTATTTGTGTTAACTATTTTTTTTATTTTTAAGAATAATTTATTGTTTTGTAAGAAATAATTTGGATTTCTTACAACTTTTTATATTTTTAAGAATTATTTCTGTTTCGTAAGAACAATTATTCTGTTAGTACTATTTTGGATTTGTCTAAAGTATTTTTGTATTTCGTAAGAATGATTTTTGTTTTTTAAGAACTATTTTTGGAATTTGTTTGAACTTTTTGTATTCTGTAAGAACTACTTTCGGTGTTGTTAGAATTTTCGGGCTTTGTGACAAGTATTTCATATTTTGCAGAAAGCTATTTTGAATTCTGTTAAAACTATTTTGGATTTGTGTAAAGGATTTTTTCTATTTTGAAGAATAGTTTTTGTTGTTTAAGAACTATTTTCAATTTTCTTACAACTTTTTGTATTTTGAAAGAATTGTTTCTGCTTTGTAAGAATTATTTTTGGAATAAGTTTGAATTTTTTGTATGCTATAATAACTATTTGGGATGTTGTTAGAAAATTTAGTGTCTTGAAGCAAGTATTTGGTATTTTGCATCAAGTATTTTATATTCTGTTAGAGCTATTGTGGATTTGTGTAAAGTATTTTTGTATTTATTACGAATAATTTTTGTTTTGTAAGAACTATTTTGGATTTCTTAAAACTTTTTGTATTTCTTAAGAATTATTTCTGTTTTGTAAGAACTGCTTTGGATTTTGTTTGAACTCTTATATTCTTTAAGAACTATTTTTAACGTTGTTAGAAATCTTTTGGTTTTGTAACAAGTATTTTTTATTTTGCAAGAACTATTTTTTATTCTGTTAGAACTATTTTGGATTTTTCTAAAGTATTTTTGTATTTTGTAAGAACTATTTCCGGATTTTTCTGAACTTTTTGTATTCTGTAAGAACTGTTTTCGATGTTTTTGAAATTTTTGCTATTTTTGAAAAGCATTTTATATTTTGTAGTAACTATTTTTTATTCTGCTAGAACTATTTTGGATTCGTTTAAAATATTTTTTCTATTTTGTAAGAATAATTTTTGTTTTGTAAGAACTATTTTAGATTTTTTAGAACTTCTTGTATTTTGTAAGAATTATTTATGTTCAGTAAAAATTAATTTTAGAATATGTTTGAACTTTCGTATTCAATTAGAACTATTTGGGATGTTGTTAGAATTTTCATATTTTGAAGCAAGTGTTTTGTATTATGTAGCAAATGTTTTTTAATCTGTGAACTATTTTTTTATTCTGTTAGAACTATTTTGGATTTGTCTAAAGTATTTTTGTATTTTGTAAGAACTATTTCCGGATTTTTCTGAACTTTTTGTATTCTGTAAGAACTGTTTTCGATGTTTTCGAAATTTTTGCTATTTTTGAAAAGCATTTTATATTTTGTAGTAAATATTTTTTATTATGCTAGAACTATTTTGGATTCGTTTAAAATATTTTTTCTATTTTGTAAGAATAATTTTTGTTTTGTAAGAACTATTTTGGATTTTTTAGAACTTCTTGTATTTTGTAAGAATTATTTATGTTCAGTAAAAATTATTTTTAGAATACGTTTGAACTTTTGTATTCAATTAGAACTATTTGGGATGTTGTTAGAATTTTCATATTTTGAAGCAAGTGTTTCATAGAGACAACACACACACACACACACACACACACACACACACACACACACACACACACACACACACACACACACACACACACACACACACACACACACACACACACACACACACACACACACACACACACACACACACACACACAGAGACAACATCCACACAGAGATGACACACGCACACACACACACACACAGAGACGACACACACAAAGTGACGACTTACACATAGAGATGACACACACACACAGAGACGACACACACACACACACACAAACACACACACAAACAGACACACACACACACACAGAGATGACACACACAAAGTGACGACTTACACAGAGAGACGACACATACACACAGAGACGACAAACACACAGAGACGACACACATAGAGAGACCACACGCAAACAGAGACGACAAACACACAGAGACAACACACACACAGACATGAAACACACAAAGCGACGACACACGCACAGAGAGGACAAAACACACAGAAACGACACACACACACACACGAGACGACACACATACATAGAGACAACACAGGCATAGATATGACAGACACAGAGACGACACACACACATAGAGACAACACAGACATAGAGATGACAGACACACAGATACAAAACACCCACAGAGACGACACACACACATAGAGACAACACACACATAGAGATGACAGACACACAGATACAAAACACCCACAGAGACGACACACACACACAGAGTCCACTCACACACACACACACACACACACACACACACAGAGCACAAACACACAGAGACGACAGACACAAAGAGACGAATCACACACAGAGAGGACAAACAGAGAGACAACACACATACACACACAGACACAACATCCACACAGAGACGACACACACACAGAGACGACACACTCGAAGTGACGACTAACACATAGAGAACAGAGAGACGACAAGAACAAATAAACCACACACGCACACACACACACACACATACACAGATACGGCACACACATAGAGACAACACAAACACTGAGACGACACACACATACAGAGACGACAACACATAGAGAGACGACACTCACACAGAGACGACAAACAAACAGAGAAACCGAACACATATAGACGACACATAAACATAGATGACAAATTAACATAGAAGACACACACACACACACACACACAGAGAAAACAATAAAACAGAAAGGCACAACCTCCCGATAAGAAAGAAAACATTATAAAAATATCGAAAAAAACTGATACGAAACACACAAAGCGCAGAATACAGATCAGATATTACCCCAAACACAGACACGAAACACACACACACAGAGTAGACACACACATCGAGAACCTTCACACATACAGCTGACCGACCCACAGATCAACAAAACACCCAGAGACTAAACACACACAAACACACACACATACACACACAAAGAGTACACTCACACACAGAGACGACAGACACAAAGAGACGAATCACACACAGAGAGGACAAACACACAGAAACGACACATGCACAGAGACGATACACACACAGAGTCAACACACACAGAGAGACAGAGACACACACACACACAGAAATGACAAATACACATAGAGATGACACACACAAAGAGACGTCACACACACACACAGATCCGAAACACACAGAGGGGTCACACACACATAGAGACAACACACACACACACTATACACGACACACAAACATAGTAATTGTGAGAGAGACACAAAGAGACGAATCAAACACAGAAAGTACAAACACACAGAAACTACACATTCGCAGAGACGAGACACACACACATAGTCAAAACACACAGAGAGACGAGACACACACACACACACAGAAAAGACACATACACAGAGAAGACACACACACAGAGAAGTCACACACACACACACCCACAAACACACAAACACAGATAAGAAAAACACATAGGTCACACACACAAATATAGACAACACACACACACACACACACAACACACCCAGACAGGACACATGCACAGAGACGACACACACACACAGAGTAAACACAGACATAGAGAGGACAAACACACACACACAGACAACACACACACAGATAATAAACATCAACAGAGAGGACACATACAGAGAGACGACACACACACACACAGAGTCCACTCAAACCGAGAGAGGACAAACACACAGACACAACAGACACAAAGAGACGAATCACTTGCCTGTCCTTGGCACCTTTCCAAACGAGCGGGGAATCCCCACTGAGTCCTACACATTGCAAAAAAGTGACCAGCATGAAAACTCCACGTTTTCAACCAGACTGGTTTTTTGACACGACACACAAACAGAGTCATAGTGAGAGAGATATCCAAAAAGTTGGGGTTAATCTAGGTTCACTTAGAGTGGCGCGCCACTCTACACACAACTGAAGTTGGAGTTTTAGTAATTTTTTGCTGAATGGAGTCGAAGTTGGACTCGGTATATTCAGGGACGAATCTCCAGCATTTTATTGGGAGGGGGTAGGGTTCATATCTGGATAATCACAGGGCATGGGTTGTATAAAAAATTTTCTCCAAATTATTGGGAAGGCAACTACCCCCCTTGCCACCCCCAAACGACACACCTGGGTATATTAAAAACGTCTTAATTTAGAATTGAAATCGGTTATAATTTACAAGTGTAATTAAAGGAATCTTTTTAGAACGAAACTCTGAAGTTGCAGTCTTAGTAAATTTTGCTGAATAGATTCGGAGTTGGAGTCGCTATATTGAAAATTTCTGGAGTTAGATTCGAAATCGGTTGTAAATTGTAAACATAGTCAAAAGAACCTTTTAGAAGGGGGCTCTGAAGTTTGAGTTTTAGTAATTTCGCTGAATGGAGGCGGAGTTGGACTCGACATATTGGAAGCGCCTGGAATTACAGTTGAAATTGGATATAAATTGCAAATAAAGTAAAAAAAAACCTTTAAAACAGGACTAAGGAGTTGGAGTTTTACGGCTGCCAGGCTCACCTCCCTAGCAATCATTTTCAGATGGCAGGATTGATATTAGATGCAAATTTTTAGGATTTGTTGAGATATTTCCGAGAGCCCTTAACTACAACACAGCGTTTCTTTGAGTGCAAGTTACATACCCCCCCCCCCTCCTCCGCGATAAAAATTCTTTAACCCCTCCACCTTAACTCTTAAGGTGTAGAACATGATACTCCAGGCCATTCACACCACAGTGACAATACTAGACTTCCCCCAGACCCCCTAAGAGTCATTCCTAAGACATTTTTCAGACATTTCTTGTTAAAATTATGCCTCAATCTGGTGTTTCAAGTTTTCCGAACCCATCCATACGTGGTAAATCAAGTCAATTCACACCACTGTGACATTACACACCTCCCCTTCTATCCTCCACAAGGCACCACCCCTGATCATCCCCCTCCCCTAGGACATTTTCAACCGTTTCACTCTGAAAATAAGCTATAGAATCTAAATTAAACAGTATATTTTTGAACAGCAAGAAGTCACCCTTTCTTTGCTGGAGCGTGTATCTCGCTACTATTGATCTGTGGTACCCTCTGACATAACATCACTTCTAAGATATTTTTCAAACATTTCTTGTTAAAATTTATGCTTCAACCCATCATTCTTGTTTTTCGTAAGTCAAGATATTCAAGATGCTCCACAAAACACATCACACTACCATGGCATTACGCATCTGACCCAGTGTAGGGGAATTTTGACAATGAATATACAAGCATTTAAGGATTTAAGCAATTATCTTCAATATTTTTACATTTAATTCATATATTTAATATTTTCTAGGGCTTATGGTCCCAAGGTTTGAGAATTTTAAGATATTATTTTCCATATTTTATCATTTTTACTGTTTTTTCTATTTTCCTGGGGTTAATAGATCCCCAGGCATTACAAAATTCAGCCTTAAGTGAAACGTATGAATTAGGCTATTTTTATAGTGTTGTATCGTAGTTTTTCCTATCAGTGTTACCTCCGTTGATACTTCAAAGTGCATTTGCAAGCTTTCTCGTTTGAAACATTGAAATAGCATATTCTTGCAATGTTTTGTCGTGATTTATCTTCTCAATGCTACCTCTTTTGATGTTTCAAAGTCCTATTTTCAGCGGAAATGTATGACTCAAGATATTTTTTATAGTGTTTTGTCATGGTATATACATGTCAGTGTTACCTCTGTTGATGTTTCAAATTGCATTTTGGAAGTTTTCTCGTTTGAAATATATTATTCAAGATATTTTTTATATTTTGGTGTCGTGCTTTATCTTGACTGTGTTACATTTGTTGATGTTTCAGAATTTTTTTTGGAAAGTTTCTCGATTGTAACGTATGACTTGGGATATGTTTTTACTGTTGCGTCGTGGTTTGTCTTGACACTGTTTCCTCACTTGATGTTTCAAACTGAATTTTGGAAGTTTCCCGTTTGAACCGTATGATCTAGAATTTTCTTGTAGTACTTTTTCGTGGTTTATCATGTCAGTATTACGTCAGGTGGTGCTTTTCAAAGTGTATTTTGAAGGTTTTCGTTTGAAATTTCTGACTTGGGATATTTTGAAGGGATTTGACGTGACTTATCTTGTCTATGTTACCTCTCTTGATACTTTCAAAGTGCATTTTGGAAGTTTTTTCGTTTGAATCGTATGACTCAGGATGTATTTATAGTGTTGTGTCTTGGTTTATCTTGTCAGTGTTATCTCTTTTAATGTTTTCAAAGTGCATATTGGAAGTTTTATCGTTTGAAATATATGACACGGAATGTTTTAATTGTGTTTTATCGTGGCTTTTCTTGCCAGTGATACCTTAGTTGATGTTTCACAGTTTATATTGGATTTTGTTTTTGGTTTGAAACACATGCTTCAAGCTATTTTTATATTGTCCTGGTTTTTCTTGTCACTGTTACCTCACTTAATGTTTCAATGTGCATTTTGGAAATTTGTTCGTTTGAAACATACGACTAAAGATATTTTTCTAGTGTGTGTCGTAGTTTATCTTGTAAGTGTAACAAACATTTACTCAATACAATAAAATTTGTGCTCCTTGAAGCAGCAGGTTTTTCCCGAATAATAACAATTTTTTCTAATAGCAGCAACTTCCCCGTCAAAGGCAACAATTTTTTCCTTCGAAGTAACAAATTTTTCCTTAATACTCACAAAGTTTCACTTAGTACTATTAAATTTCTCTTGGAAGTAACAAGTTTTTTCTTAATAGTAACAATTTTTTCAAAGCAGCAAGTTTTTGTTAAAGATAATAACTTTCTCTTAGTAGTAACAATTTTTTGTTAATGTTACCAATTTTTCTGTTAAAAGTAGCAACTTTTTCTAAACACTAACAAATTTTCTCTTCGATGTAACAACTTTTTTCCTTAATACTAACAAATTTTTACTTTTTGACAAATTCCTCTTGGAAGTAACAATTTTTTCTTAATAGTAACAATTTTTCCGTCAATGATAAAAAATTTATCTTAGAAGTAACAATTTTCCGTTAATGTTAACAAGTTTTCTGTTAGAAGTAGCAATTTTTTCTTAACACTAAAAAATTTTCTCTTCGAAGTAACAATTTTTTATTTAATACGAACAAACTTTTATTTAATATTATCAAATTGCTCATTGGGGTAGCAAGATTTTTCTTAATATTAACAATTTTTTCTAATAACAGCCAGTTTTCCGTCAAAGATTACCGATTTCTCTTACAAATAACAGTTTTCTGTCTAAGTTTTCTGTTAGAAGAAGTAAGTTTTTCTTAACACTAACAAATTTTTTATTCGAAGTAACAACTTTTTTCCTTAATAATAACAAAGTTTTTCTAATAGTAACAATTTTTGCGTCAAAGATAACAAATTTCTTTTAGAAGTAATAACTCTCTGTCTATGCTAACAAGTTTTCTGTTAGAAGAAGTAAGTTTTTTTCTGAACACTAAAAAATTTTCTCTTCGAAGAAACAAATGTTTTTCCTTAATAGTAACGAACTTTTTGTAATAGCACCAAGTTGTCGGTCAAAGATAACCAATTTCTCTTAGAAGTAACAATTTTCTGTTAATGCTACCAAGTTTTCTGTTAGAAGTAGCAACTTTTACTTGACAATAACAAACTTTCTCTTCAAAGTAATAACTTTTTTCCTTTATAATAACAAATTTTTACTTAATACGGTCAAATTTCTCATGAAGGTTACAGCTTTTCCGTGATATTAATAAACATTTTCTATATAGCAGCTATTTTTCCGTGAGAGATAAAAAATTTCTCTTAGAAGTAATAATTTTCTTCTAATCTCACCAAGTTTTCTGATAGAAGTAGCAAGTTTCTCTTAACACTAAAAAATTTCCTCTTCGAATTAATAACTCTGTCCTTAATACTAGCAAAGTTTCATCTAATACTATCTAATGTTTTTTGGAAGTAGCAGGTTTTTTCTTAATACTCGTAGTAAAATTTTTTTCTAATACCAACAAGTTCACCGTCTAAGATATGAAATTTATCTTAGAAGTAACAAATTTTCTGTTTACGCTAACAAGTTATCTGCTAGAAAACTTCTTTATACATTAAGTTAACTACGTTTAAGTTAAGTTTATTTAATTTAGGTTAACATGACCGCTCATGTCTAGATCTATTCATTCATTTATATCATTAATTGTTGTGTTTTATTTTCTATGATTGTTAATTTAATTTCTGTTCGTTTTTGGTTTCATTAATTCTTTAATAGTAATTTCTGGTCGTTTTGAGTTTGAATTTTAATAGGTATTTGTATCTGCTGAGCTTAAGCTTAAAATGGCCTTTACTTTTCTTTGAGAAACTTATTTTTCGGAAAGTTTTTTTTTTGTAATTAATTTTTCTAGTGATGTGTCGTGACTTATCTTGTCTTTGTTACCTCTCTTGGTGCTTTCAAAGTGAATTGTGGAAGTTTTTACCTTTGAATCGTATGACAGGATGTATTAATAGTGTTCTGTCGTGGTTTATCTTATCAGTGTTACCTCTGTTAATGTTTCAAAGTACCATCTTGAAAGTTTTATTGTTTGGATCATATGACTCAGAATGTCTTAATAGTGTTGTGTCGTAGCTTATCTTGTCAGGGTTACCTCAGTTAATTTTTCAAGGTTTATTTTTGAATTTTTTTTTCGTCTGAAAAATATTACTTAAGATATTTTTGTACTGTCCCGGTTTGCCTTATCACTGTTACCTCACTTGATGTTTTAATGTGTATTTTGGAAATTTTTTCGTTTGAAACATATGACTCAAGTTTTTTTTTATAGTGTTGTGTCGTGGTCTATCTTATCAGTGTTACAAACATTTACTCAAGATTATCAAATTTCCCTCTGAATTAACAGGTCTTTTCTTAATAGTAACGATAGTTATCTAATAGCAACAACTTTTCGGTCAAAGACTAAAAATTTCTCTTAGATGTAACAACTTTCTGCTTACGCTAAATACTTTTATGGTTGATTTAGAAAGTTTTCTTATCACTAACAAATTTTTCCTTGGAAGTAAAACTTTTTCCTTAATACTAACAAAGTTTTACTTAATACAATCAAATTTTTCTTGGAAGCAACATGTTTTTTCTTAATAATAACAAATGTTTTATAATAGTATTAAGTTTCCCGTTCAATATAACTAATTTCTCTTAGAAGTAACAATCTTCTGTTAATGCTACCAAGTTTTCTGTTAGAAGTAGCAACTTTTTCTTTACACTAACAAATTTTATCTTCGAAGTAACAACTTTTTTCCTTAATACTAACCAATTTTTACTTAATACGATCAAATGTCTCTTGGAAGTAATAGGTTTTTTGTAATAGTAAGAAATGCTCATCAAAGTATCAAAAGTGAACAAATGGGCCTCTGTCAACCTCGGAGTTTTTTTTCTCTGATGTTTGAACTATTTTTGACAAAATGGCTATCTCAAAATTTTTATCGGATGGGTTTGGGGAAAAGAGGGCGTGGGGGGGCTAATTGCCCTTCGGTCTCTTTTGACTCTTTAAAAGTTAACTAGAACTTTCTATTTTCAATCAAATGAGCCCTCTCTGAGGTTTATACAAACAACCCTTCTATAAGAACCATATATACCCCCAAAGTATAACTTAAAATGCCTGTCCCTGGGCCCTGGGTGTTGTGCTGACGCCGGAATTTTAATATCTGATGTTTCAACTGCTTATTAAAATGGTCACCTCAAATTTTTATTGGTTGGGTTTATCCATCAGATAAACCCAAATGTGTAGAGGGCGGGAAGGGCTAGTTGCCCTCCGATCTTTTTTTACTCTGTGAAAATGAACTAGAACTTTTAATTTCCATTCCAATGAGCCCTCTATGAAGTTTATACGAGCATCCCTTTCATAAAAACGATATATGGGCCCAGGACATAGCTTACATTGCCTGCCCCCGGGCCCTAGGGGTTTGTGTCGAAACCGGAGTTTTTGTTATCTGACCTTTGAACTGATTAAAAAAATGTCTATCTCAAAATTTTATCGGATGGCTTTAGGGAAAAAAGGGCGTGGGGTTAGGGTTCCTCCAAACTCTTTTGACTCTTTAAAACTGAACTAGAACTTTCAATTTCCATTCAAATAAGAACTCTCTGAAATTTATACGACCATCCCTTCCGTAAGAATTATATATGCCCCCAGGGCATAACTTGCAACGCCTGCCCCGGGTCTTGGGTGGTTATATCTAAACTGGAGTTCTCTCATCTCAACTTTGAAATATTTTTAACAAAATGGCTATCTCAAAATTTTATCGGTTCCATGTGGGGGAAAAGGGATCTGTCGGGGGGGGGGAATAGTTGCCCCCTGATCTCTTTGACTCGCATAAACTGAACTAGAACTTTCAATTTTCAATCAAATGAGCCCTCTCTGAAGTTTATACGAGCATCCCTTCTACAACAGCTTTACATACCCCCAAGGCATAACTTACAACGCCTACTCCCGACCCAAAAGGACTGTGTCGACCCCGGAGTTTTTGTCATATGATCTTTGAACCATTTTGAAAAAAATGACTCTCTCAAAGTTCTTATCGGATGGGTTTGAGGAAAATAGGGCGTGGAAAGGGGGACTAGTTCCCCTCTGATCTATTTTGACTCTTAAAAAGTGAACGAGAACCTTCAATTTCCAATCATGTGGGCCCTCTCCGAAGTTTATACGAGCATCCTTTACATAAGAATCATATATGCTCCCAGAGCATTTCTTACAATGCCTGCCTCCGTTCCCTGGGGGGTTGTGTAGACTCCGGAATTTCATTATATGATCTTTGAACTATTTTAAAAAAAATGGCTATCTCAAAGTCCATATTAGATGGTTTTGAGGAAAAAAGGGCATGCAGGGGAGGGGGGCTAGTTGCCCTCCGTTATCTTTTGACTCTTTAAAAGTGAGCTAGAACTTTCAATTTCTAATTAAATGAGCCCTCTCTGAAGTTTATACGAGAATACCTTTCATAAGAACTATACATGTCTTTAGGGCATAATTTAGAACGCCTTCCTCTGGGCCCTGTGGGATTGTAATGACACCGGAGTTTTATTGTCCGACCTTTGAAGTATTTTTAACAAAATGTCTATCTAAAAATTTTCACCAGATAAGTTTGGAAAAAGAAGCCGTGGAGGGGGGCTAGTTGCCCTCGGATCTATTTTAAGTATTAAAAAGTGAACTCAAACTTTCAATTTACAATCAAATGAGCCCTCTCTGTAGTTTATAAGAACATCCCCTGGGAACATGCCTCTGGGAAAAAAATAAACAAATAATCAGAGGCAAAACTATAGCGTTGCCTATAGTAAAGGCCATACGGCTCCAATGTTTTATTATTATTTATTATTTATTATTATTTTTTCCAGGTGGCAATTCATATGGAAAGGGCTTCGATTGGAAATCGAGAGCTCTAGTGCCCTTTTTAAGGGTCAAAAGAGATTGGAAGGCAACAAACACCCCTTCACATCCACCAGTTCCCCAAACACATCCAATCAAAATTTTGAGATAGCCTTTTTGTTTAGCCTAGTTGATTTCCACATAAAAATTATGTTTTTGAGAAGGACACTCCCCCACAACCCTCAGTGTAAGGGTTGTAAGTTATTCCCTTGGGGCATATAAGGTTTTATAGAAAGCTTTGTCGTAGAAACTCCAAAAGGGACTCATTCGATTGGAAATTCAAAGGGCTAATGCTCTTTTTAATAGTCGAAAGTGATTGGAGGGCAGCTAACCTTTTCCCCAAACACATCCAATCAAAATTTTGAGATAGCCATTTTTGTTAAACGTAGTTGAAAATTTTGGAAATTAGGTCTTTGAGGACAACAAGCCCCCTACAGCCCTCTGGGCAAGGGGTGTAAGTTATACCCTGGGGGCATATAAGGTTTTTATAGAAAGCGTTGTAGTAAAAACTTCAGAAAGGGCTCATTCAATTGGATACTTAAATGACTAGTTCCCTTTTTAATAGTCGAAAGTGATTGGAAGGTAACAAACACCCCTTCCACGCCCACCATTTTCCCAAACGCATCCAATCAAAATTTTGTATAGCCATTTTGTTCAACGTAGTTGAAACTTCTGGAAATTATATGTTTGAGCAGGACACTCCCCCCACAGTCTTCAGGGCAAGGGTTATAAGATATACCCTGAGGCATATATGGTTCTTATGGAAGGAATGCTTGTATAAACTTCAGAGAGGGCTCATTTGATCGGAAATTGAACGTCCTAGATCACTTTTTAAGCGTCAAAAGATATCGGAGGGTAACCAGCTCCCCCCCCTCCAAACCCGTTTTTCTCAAATGTATCCGATAAAAAGTTTGAGATAGCTATTTTGTTAAAAATAATTAAAAGATCATATAACAAAAATTCCGGTGTCAACACGACCCCCCAGGGCCCGGAGAGGGCTCATTTGATTGGAAATTGAAACTTCTAGTTCTCCACGACCTTTTTTCCTCAAACCCATTCGATAAGAACTTTGAGATATCATTTTTTTAATAGTTCAAAGACAACGAAAATTCTGGCGTTGACACAGTCCCCCCCCAGGGCCCGAGGGTAGGCGTTATAAGTTTTGCCCTGGGGAGAATATATGGTTCTTATTGAAGCTTGATGCTTGTAAAAACTTCAGAGGGTTTATAAGTTATGCCCTGGGGCATGTATGGTTTTTATGAAAGAGATGCTCGTATAAATTTCAGAGAGGGCTCATACGATTGGAAATTGAGAGTTTTAGCTCACTTTTTAATAGTCAAAAGAGATCCGAGGGCTGCTAGCCCCCCCCCCAAGCCTTCTTTTTCCAAACCCATCTGATGAAAATTTTGAGATAGACATTTTGTTAAAAATAGTCCAAAGGTCAGATAAGAAAAACTCTGGTGTCAATACAACCTCCCAGGGCCCAGGGGAAAGAGTTCTAAGTTATGCCCTAAGAGCATGTATGGTTCTTATGAAAGACATACTCGTATAAACTTGATAGAGGGCTCATTTGATGGGAAATTGAAAGTTCTAGTTCACTTTTTAAGAGTCAAGAGAGTTAAGAGCAACTAGCCCTCCCCCGCCCTTTTTTTCCCAAACCAATCCGCTACAAATTTTGAGATGGCCAGATTTTTAGAAATTGTTCAAAAATGAGATAACAAAAACTCCCCCAAGGGCCCGGGGGATAGGTGTTGTAAGTGTTGTCCTGGGGGCGTATATGGTTCTTATGAAAGGGATGCTCGTATAAACTTCAAAGAGGGCTCATTTGATTGGAAATTGAAAGTTCTAGTTCACTTTTTAAGAGTCAAAAGATATCCGAGGCAATTAGCCCCCCTCCTACACTCCATTTTTCCCCAAGAACATCCGATAAAATTTTTATAATAACCATTTCCTTAAAAGTAGTTCAAAGGTCAGATAAGTAACACTCCTTTATCGACGTAACCCCCCAGGGCCCAGAGGCAGGCGTTATAATTAATGCTCTAGGGGCATATATAGTTCTTATGGAAGGGATCCTTTGGAGAGGGCTCATTTGATTAGAAATTGAAAGTTCTTGTTCACTTCTTGAGAGCCAAAAGAGATCGGAAGGCAACTAGCCCTCCCCCTCCACGCCCTAAATGCATCAGATAAAATTTTGAGATAAATATTTTGTTAAAAATAGTTCAGAGTTCAGATAACAAAAAGCACAGCCCCCCAGGACCAGGGGTAGGCATTGTAAGTTATGCCCCGGGGGTATATATGGTTGTTATGGAAGGGATGCTCGTATAAACTTCATAGAGGGCTCATTTGATTGGAAATTGAATGTTGTAGTTCACTTTTTAAGAGTCAGAAGTGATTGGAGGGCAGCTAGCCTCCCTCACACTCCATTAAATTTTTTTCCCAGAAGCACTTCATATAGAGCGGGTCATCGTAAAACTTCCAAAGTGGCTCATTTGATTGGAAATCGAGAGTTCTAGTGTCCTTTTTAAGATTCAAAAGTGATGGGAGGGCAACTAAACCCCCAAGCCTTTTTTCCCCAAATACAGATGATAAAAAATTGGAAGTAGCCATTTTGTTAAAAATAATTCAAAGATCAAATTACAAAAAATCCTTTACGTATGGTCATTTTATTAAAAATAGTTCAAAGGTCTGATAAGAAATACTCCTGTGTCTAGACAAACCCTCCCCCCTTTCCAAGGCCCGGGGCAGGCATTGTAAGTATTGCTCTGGGGGCTTATATGGTTCTTATGGAGGGTGTGCTCGTATAAACTTTGGAGATGGCTCATATGATTGTAAATTGAAAGTTCTCGTTCATTTTTTAAGAGTCAAAAGAGATCGGAGGGCAACTAGCCCTCCTCTCCAGGCCCTATTTTCCTAAAACCCATCCGATAAGAACTGTGAGAGCCATTTTTTCAACATTGTTCAAAGGTCAGAAAACAAACAATCCGGTGTCGACACAACCCCCCAGGGCCTGGGGGCAGGCATTGCAAGCTCTGTCCTGTGGCCGTATGTGGTTTTTATGAAAGGGATGCTCGTATAAACTTCAGAGAGGGTTCATTTGAATATAAATTAAAAGTTGTAGGTCATTTTCTCAGAGTGAAAAAATATCGGAGGGCAATTAGCCCCTCCCGCCCTCCACGCCTTTGGGTTTATCGGATGGATAAACCCATCCAATAGAAAGTTCAGGTGACCATTTGTTAAAAATAGTTCAACCATCAGATATTAAAACTCAATGGTCTACACAACCCCCTAGGCCTCAGGTACAGGCGTTGTAAGTTATACTCTGGGAATATATATGGCTCTAATAGAAGGGATGCTCGTATAAACTTCAGAGATTGCTCATTTGATTTAAAATAGAAAGTTCTAGTTCACTTTTAAAGAGTCAAAAGAGGTCGAAGGTTAAGAATCCCCCTCCCCCTCACACCCTTTCCCCCAAACCCCTGCAATCAAAATTGTGAGATAGCCATTCTGTTCAAAATTGTTCAAACATCAGATAATAAAAACTCCGAGCTTGACATAAACCCATTATTTCACTTTGATATTGTTACTTTGATACCAGTTTTGATACATGGATGAACATTTGATTTTTTAGAAAAAAAAGTTTGATTTTCAAATAAGGATTTTTAAAAACTTGAAACTTTTTGCAATCAAAAACGAACAAAAATTAATTTAAAAAAAATTTCTGAAAAATAAATTTTCAAATAAAAGTAAAGCCCATTTTAAACTTAAGGTCAGCAGACACAAATATCTGTTAAAATTCAAACTCAAAACGACCAGAAATAACTATTAAAGAATAAATGAAACCCAAACGAACAAAAATCAAATAAACAATCCTAGCCAAAAAAATACTGCGAGTAATAGTATAAATGAATAAATAAATGTTAAAGCGATGAAAATCAAGCTTAAAACAAAAAAAAAATTTCTTATTGAAGTATAAATGAAACTTCAAACGAAGAGAAATTCAATAAGAAATCAATTCAAACAAACATACAGTAGATATTAATGTAAATTAATAAAAAAAATTTCAAAGCGATTGAAACTTAAATCAAATATGCAAATCAAGCTTAAAACGAAAAAAAATTCACTAAAAACAAGAGTTTGGGTATCACATCCTTCTCTCACGCTAAAAGCCTAAAACCTACTGCGTCATTGGTGCTTTAATGAAAACTATATGCGTCTTGAACGGTCTTGGAAAGTATAAACAACATCAAATTGAATATTTGATGTTTAGTGATGTTAATTGTTGAAAGATCCATCAGTTCAAGAATTTATTTCACTGTAATTTTATTTTTATTTTCAATGTTGTGAGAACTGG
Source organism: Artemia sp. Qi Xiang Cuo (assembly GCF_049724085.1). Classification (NCBI taxonomy): domain Eukaryota; kingdom Metazoa; phylum Arthropoda; class Branchiopoda; order Anostraca; family Artemiidae; genus Artemia; species Artemia sp. Qi Xiang Cuo. Next base: position 27,788,669 of record NC_142794.1, on the reverse strand, counting down.
AAAAGAAAATATTTGTAAAATAATTCATTTTCAGTTAAGCGCCAATGACGCAGTAGACTTTTGGTTTTTATTTACAGTTAAGGAAGGAGGCAGTATCCAAACACTTGTTTGCAGTGAAACTATATTCGTCTTGAACAACTTTAAAAAGAGCTAATCAATTAAACTGAATATTTGATGCATAATGATATTAATTGCTGAAAGCTCATCAGTTCGAAATTTTACTATAATTTTAATGTTTAGTTTCAATATTAAGTACAAAAGAAAGTACTTGTCATAAAATTGGTTTTCAGTAAAGCTCAGAACTACAAGAATATTCTGAGTCAAACGTTTCAAACGAGAATTTTTCAAAATGCACTTTCAAACATCAAGTGAGGTAGCAGTGTCAAGACAAACCACGACACAACAGTACAAAAATATCCTGAGTCATACTTGTCAAACGAGAAACTTTCAAAAATGAACTTTGAAACATCGACTGAGGTAGCATAGAATAGATAAAGCGTGACACATCACTACCAAGAACTATCTTCTGTCATACGTTTCAAACGAGAAAACTTCCCAGATGCACTTTGAAACATTAACAGAAATAACACTGACAAGATAAAACACTACACAACACTACAAAAATAAGCCAAGTCAAATGTTTCAAAGGAAAAAAATTCCAAAATGCACTTTGAAATTATCAACTGAGGTGACACAGGCCAGATAAGCTACAACACTAGAAAAATTTCTTTTGTCGTACGTTTCATACGAAAAACTTCCAAAATACGCTATGAAACATCAATAGAGGTAACAATGAGAAGATAAATCACGACAAAACAGCATAAAAACATTAAGAGTCATACGTTCAAAAAAAAAAAAAAATTCAAGATGCACTTTGAAACACCAATTCCGGTAACATGGACAAGTAAAACCCCGACACAACACTAGAAAAACATTTTGAGTCATACGTATCAAATGAAAAACTTCCGAAATGAACTTTGAAACATCAACAGATTTAACACAGTCAAGATAAAGCACGACACAAAACTAAAAAAAAATATCTTGAATCATATGTTTCAAACGATGAAACTTATAAAATGCAATTTGAAACATCAACAGGGGTAACACTGACATGATAAACCATGACAAAACACTATGAAAAATATCTTAAGTCATACATTTCCTATGAAAAAAATGCACTTTGAAACGTCAAGAGAGGTAACAATGAGAAGATAAAGCACGACACAACACTACAAGAATATGCTAAGTTAAATGTTTCAAGCGAGAAAGCTTCCAAATGCACTTTGAAACATCAACGAAGGTAACACTGATAGGAAAAACCACGACACAACGCTATAAAAATAGACAAAGTCATACGTCTCACTCGAGGCTGAATTTGTTCATGCCCTGGATCTATAAACCCCAGGAAATAGTGAAATATGTAAAATTAATAAAACATGGAAATAATATCTTTAAATTTTAAAACCTCGGGCCATAAGCCCTAGAAAATATTAAATATATAATGTAAATGTTACAATATTGAAGATAATTGCTTCAATCTTTATATGCTTGTACTTCCGTAGTAAAAATTCCCTCGCAGTGAGTTGGGCGCGTAATGCCATGGTGATGCGATGTGTTTTGTGGAGCATCATGAATGGCTTGGCTTGTGAAAAACAAGAACCGATGGGTTGAAGCACAAACTTGAACAAGAAATGTCTGAAAAATATTTTAGAAATGATGATGTGGAGTCAGAGGGTGCCATAGAGCAATAGTAGCGGGATACATGCTCTAGCAAAGAAATGGTGACTTCTCGCTGTTCAAAAATATACTGTTT